>NC_040906.2:2812370-3095522 GCF_004126475.2 Phyllostomus discolor | reverse complement strand
GCGGGGTGCAGCGTGTGGGTGCAGCTGAGTGTGGCAGCACCAAACCCAAGTTAAGTGTTAAGCACGTGGACGCTGGGATGTTTATGCAGCGGGGGGCTGGCTGGTCCCAAGACACTCCTTCTGTGAAAAGAAAACCAGACAGACAAGAGGACGTGGCGAAAGGACAGCAAGGGCACGTTTCTGAGACTCCCTCCGCCGCCAGACACCACCTTACTGATGCGGTGCGAACGGGAGGAGACTGGCCAGGTCTCCCCAGAGCTTTCTCGGGGCGCTGGTCTGGGCATCGGAAGGCAGGCTCGGGTGGAGGAAGAGACAGGGAGGAGGGTTCTGCGCGAAGAGGCTTTGGGGACGAAAGGTGTAAGGGGACCCCAGGCTCTTCAGAGGCGCCTGGGAGAAAGACGCTTCTCCTGGCCTCAGGGATTCGGAAGGTCCTGGGCTAACGAGAAGACACGGGGCGGAGGGGAGAGAAGGCTGAGCTGGGGCGTGCGGAGGAAGACCGTGACAGGAACACAGCGGAAGGCGGGGGTTCCGGACCCGGGGGAGGCAGGTGCTGCTAGAACAGCGTTTGCTTTCGGCAGGACACCGAGGCTGCCAGCACTGGCAGAGGCATTTTGTTTGTTTGTTTGATTTTTGTCTGCTTGCTTGTTGGGGAACCCCCCAGGCTGTGTGGGCCGGGCGCTGTCCGAGGTGCTGGAGAGCCCATGGCGGGTGGCGGGGCCCAGTCCCTGCCCTCAGGCTGGTCCCAGTCTCACCCAGAGTCAAGCAGGTCAGCAGAGGTTACCACACTGAGACAGTGCTCCAGTAAGAAAGTCCCAGACCCCACGCGCCCTGGGCAGCCCGGACCGGGCCTGAGCACAGCCGCCTTGGGGAGAGGGAGACCACGGGGCCAGGCCGGGGACCCGCCAGCTCCGCAATGTAAAACTCAGGGACGGCCCATGGGCAGCCAATGAGCCCGTGGAAAGGTGAGCCTGGCACCTCTGGTCCTCAGGGAATGCAGACCGAAGCTGCAGCGACACGCCACCTCTCTCCACCAAGACAGCTACTCTCAGAAATAAAATAAAGCAAAATAAAACAAAGTAAAGCAAAGTAAAACAAAACAAAGTGAAATAAAATAAAATAAAGTAAAATAAAATAAAGTGAAATAAAATAAAATAAAGTAAAATAAAATAAAAAAGTAAAGTGAAATAAAATAAAATAGAGTAAAATAAAATAAAGTAAAATAGAATAAAATAAAGTAAAGTAAAGTAAAATAAAGTGAAATAAAGTAAAATAAAGCAAAATAAAATAAAATAAAGTGAAATAGAATAAAATAAAGTAAAATAAAATTTAAAAAGTAAAGTGAAATAAAGTAAAATAAAGCAAAATAAAATAAAATAAAGTAAAATAGAATAGAATAAAATAAAGTAAAACAAAATAAAATAAAGTAAAATAAAGCAAAATAAAATAAAACAAAACAAAACAAAACAAAACGAAACAAACAGGAAGTAGGCGCTGGCGAGGACGTGGGGAACGAGAACCCGAGCTGCTGCTGCTGCTGCTGCTGCTGCTGTTGCTGGAACGCAGACGGTGGGGAGCCAGATGGAGGCTTCTCGGAGAACGGAGAACAGCAGCCCGGCTGCGGCTGCGGGGCGTTGGGGCGAGAAGCCGGGAGCAGGGCCTCGCGGGGCACCGGCGCACCCGTGCGCACGCGGCGTTGGTCGCAGAGCCGAGGGCGTGGGAGCCCGGGAACAGGAGAGCGGGCGAGCAGAGCGCAGTGGGTGCGCACACCGGGGCGCTTCCCTGCGTCCGGGGCGGAGACTCTGACAGGCCACGCCAGTCCCTGCACCCCGGGGCCGGGCCGCCTTCCCGTCTGCCGCGGAGCCTGGCTCCGAGGGGGAGGAGGAGCCCTGAAATGCAGTCTCAGCACCTACAGGGTGGGCAGAGAGGCTTCTAAAGAACTGGCTCACGGAGGAGCGTCGGGCTGGCGAGTCCGAACCCTCAGGGCAGTGGGCAGCTGGGCGCTCAGGCGGGGCCTCCACGGGACAGCCTTGGGGCCGCAGCCTTGTTCCGCCAGAGACCTCGTCTCTGCTCTAACGGGCTGATCGGTCGAGCCCCCATCCCCCACGGAGGGCAGATAATCCCTTGGCCTGCAGGCCCTTCTGGCTTGCTGCCTGTCACTGGGTCGCCTGCCAGTCCTGGGCGGCATTTCTGAGCCCATCAGCCTGGCGATCCGTCAGTCCCTGAGCCCCCCCCTCGGGTGCCCAGCATGCGGTGGTGATCACCAGAACTAAGTGAGCCGGGGCTCTCGGCCGCGCCCCCCTTGATTCGTGATGCCCCGCGGGTGCCGAGGGGTCTCTCTCGTTCAGAGGCGTCGCGTCTGCAGGGTCCAAGAACCAGCCGGCGGGTGACCCGACTTCTGTCTCCAAAACGCAGAGAAGTTTGGGCAACAGAATGGGCCGGTATGGCTGCTCAGATTCCCGGAGAAGCAGTCACTGTTTGTAATATGTATAAAACAGACACTCCTCTCCTCGACAGACAAATAGAAACGTGGCCCGCCCACCCCCTGGAACGCCGTGCAGACGCCAGAAGGGAGGAAATGCCAGCACACGCCGCGACACGGGTGAGCCGGGCGAGCACACGCGGAGTGGAGGAAGCCGGTCACACAGGACAGCCCGCCTTGTGATCCCACGGACGTGAGAGACCTGAGTGGGCAAACTCAGGGACAGACGAGCTTTCCAGGGGCAGCAGCGGGAGAAGGGATGAGAGTTCCTGCTAAATTTTAATTAAAAAGCTGTGGACAGAGAGAGTGATGGGAATTGTATGACAGTGGGGGTGTGCTTACTGTACATGTACAGTAGTGGAAACGGCAAATTTTACCGTATATTTGTGTGTGTGTATATACATAAATTACCATATATGTGTAATTACCATATATATTATCATATACATACATATATACATGTATGTATGACCCTTAAACAGCACAGGGGTTGGGGTGCTGGCCCCCATGCAGTCAGAAACCTGCGTGTGACTTCTGAGTCCCCCGAAACGCAGCTGCTAGAGGCCTGCCGTCCACGGGCAGCCTCACCGATGACAGCCGGTTGACCCTCGGGCTGCACGCTGGACGCACTCTGTGCGGTATTCTTACACTCAGGGGAGCCAGAGGCAGAAATGGTGCTGAGAAGATTCCAGGGAGAAGAAAGTACGTGTACGGTATCGACCGAAAAAAAATTCGCATGGGAGGGACCCGTGCAGTTGAAACCCACGTGGTCCACGGATCCATTGTGTATATACACACAAGTTATATCTCGATAAAGCTGTTTAAAACACAAACAAGGATCCTTATTGCCGCAACAGCTGCGTGAGAATGTTGCTGTTATGGGTTTCAGTCCTTGTAGTGGGGAGAGGAAGCAATGAACTTGAAAGAGGGGCTCCTGGTGCCTGAGCAGCTCCGGGTGTCCCCCTCTGACGCCTGGGTGGCCCGTCTTGGGCCCAGGCTCCCCCCCCCCCCCGGCTGCATTTCCAACCCCCTCGGAGGAGGCGAGCGGGGGGCAGCCCCTCAACCATCATTCCCAGGTCTCCCTGGGAGGGGCCGGGAGGCAGGCAGCAGCCGCAGCCCGCGGACGGACGGACGCTCTCATGCTGCAGCAGCCGCCCGAGAGGGCGAGGCTGCTTTATAAACACCATTTCTTTCCAACGCTAATCCTGAGGATTGGACCCAGCTGCGCTCCTTCTTCCCGGTTCCCTCGTTTCAAAGCCGCTCCACGCACTTTGATCTACGGAGGTTCAGTCGCCGGCTGTGAAAGTTGTTAATTAGTGATTTGCTGCCCCGTCCTAATTTGTCCTAGATTTGTTCGCTTTCAAGATGCCACTTGGGCACCTTCTCCATCTGAGGCAACGATGGGAGAATCACACAGTCCCATCATGTGGGGTCCAGACACGTGCGAGCAGCAGCTGCTCCTGACCTTCGCCTGCTGTGTGCCCCCCACAGCGTGGGGGGTCCGTGCAGATGCGCACTCTGGACGCGGGCCCTGCGGACCCGAGAGCGGTGGCCGGGGTGCCCCGCCTCCGTCAGGCCCGACGCAGTCTTTACGGGGAAATCGGCTTCCGAAGGTTGTGCTCAGAGCAGGAATGACCTCTGCAACCGCCCTCATAGGCACCTCCTCCAAAAAGCCTAGAACAGTGCAGAGTCCCTCTTTGCTAAAGACGTCTGCACTGACCCAGAGACTCACACCCCAGGGACACACACCCATCTCTGGAGAACTCACACTGCGGGATGGACACCCTGGCGCGGCGTCCCCAGCACAGGACTCGGGGAGACACACACACCTGGGGCCTCTCAGGGGCGGCTCTGCGGGACAGGGCAAAATGCGGATGAAGATCAGTAAAGAAAGTTCATTTACGGAACTGCTAGAGTTCAGGTACGAAGCCTACCTACAGAAGGCGAGTGCTAAGTCAGGGGTTGGCACGCTGGCGGGCCCAGAGCGGACCCGGCCCTCGCCTGGTTTTCCGCAACCCCGAGCAGAGAATTTTGTTTGTTTGTTCCGTGTCCTTTAATGGGTGTCCTTAAACAAACAAACCAACAGATGGCAGAGAGCGTGTGTGGCCCACGAAGCCTGAAAGGCTTACTTACTTACTCTCTGGCCCTTCTCGGGCATGGTTTCCCGCCCCCAAACGGAACAGCCGCGGGGCGCGTGGGCAGGCGTGGCAGTGACGGTGGGGAGGGCTCTCGGGACCGGCATTTGCGGTACTCGGTGCTTGGGAAAGGTCGGAGGTCAAGCATACCCGGATGCAAATCTCCGCTACTGTCTAGCTCTGTGACCTCGGATGGGCTGTTTAAACCCCCCCCCCCCCCCATATCTTTGTCTTCCAGCCTGTAGAACGGGAACGGCAGTAGTACCGCTTCGTAAGGATACGGCGGACATTCAATGGGACGGTGCGTGTGAGGCCCACCGTGTCCCGTCAACGTTAGCTGTTGCTTTAAAGTTTTCCTGTTTTTTATGCTGTCTCTCTCTTTTTTTTTTTTTTTGGCCATCACAGAAAGTCTGACAACCGTTTCATTGCTCTGAAAGAGTCAGGGACACCCACTTCCGCCGTCTTGGCGAGTCACTTTGTCTTGACAATTCAGCTCACACATTCACCATTCGCTCCTCCGTTTGTCACCTCCCAGAGGCCCGAGCTGGGACAGACCGAGGGACACGAGAGGACCGCTGGGAGTCCACGCCTGTGGAAGGGACACCAGGGGAGGAGAGGCCCGGGGCAGGGGGAACATCGGCCCGCAGCAGAGGCTCCTCAACAGCCCAGCAGGCGGGGTGCCCACGGTGGCTGAAACGTCCAGGCCCCAGCGTCCACCCGCTGGACTCAGTCATGGCCGGGCAGCCCTGAAGGAATGGGGTCGCTCCGGGAGCGAAGGGGGAGCCCGAAGTTTCTCCAGGCTGCAGCCTAGCAGCCCCCGGCCCGCCAGCCAGGCCTCTGCACGCAGGGAGGCCCGCCAGCGTTTCCCCAAGACCAGCGCTTGCTCTGGGCCTCCAGCGCCGCATCCTCTGCCAGGGCTCAGGGGCCACTGTCCCCAAAGGCTGCCACAGCGGGTGCTCCCGCTGTCCCTCCTCTGCCCTCCCGCCCTCAGCCGGCACCTCAGCAGGCCTGGGGGTTGCCTGGTGGTGCCACCCAGACCCTCATACAGGAGGTGCAGCCCCTGGGTGACATCCCTCCTCAGCTGAGGCTGCCGCCTGTGCTCCATTCAAGGTCCTCGTGGAGCAAAGACACCAGGAAGTGGGCAGGTGGGCCAGGAGTTCCTCGGGGACTCCCCGCCGCCGCCTCCTGGCTGATGTCCGGACCTGAGCACCCTGCCAGGGGGGAGCTTGACCTCCGTGGAGCCCTGGCTGTATCCCCAGCAGCAGAGCGCCCCATCGGAAACCAGTCCCCAAGGAGCCCCGGCTTGCAGGGCAGGGAGGTCACTGTCTCCGTGGAGAGTCCTTCGGGAGGACGTGGGCTCTCGGGGTCCCCTGAGGACAGCCACAGAGGCAGGACCAGACGTACATGAGTGTTCCTGGGGGAAGCAGCGTGGGCAGGAAGGGGTGCAGGGGGTGGGGGGACAGCCTTGGACTGTGAGGTCCTGACACCCGTCGGGGAGGGAGGGAGAGCAGCAAGGAGGGCTGGGGCAGGGGGTAGCCCCAGACTGCAGAGCCGAGCCCACAGATGTCCTCGAACCCGAGTTACCGTGTGAAACGGCGGCGGGAGGTAAAGGGGGGAAGAGGCCGGACTGAGTCTGAAAAGCCTTTCGACGGATGGAGGTGGGTCACCTACGAACGGAAACTGGGAAGGGAGGGCCTCTGTGGGCAGAGCAGACCTGGTGAGGTCCCGGCGACACTGCCGACGGGAGGAGCTCTGCTCCGCACACACCTGCCAGGCCCAGGGCCCGGGAGGGGCCGGGTCTCAGCCCCAAAGCTCGGGCTGAGCCCGAGGCTACCGAGAGCTGGAGGCCTCCAGCTCCCCACCCCTGAGCGGAGCCGCAGGTCCTCTCCTGCCGGGAGGTGTAAGCCCTGCACCCCCAGGTCCGCCCCACGGAGCGCTGTGACCCGATCATTTCCCATCTCCCTGCCCACATTAGCCGCCCGACTGCCCGTTTTCCTCTCAATGAATAAATCAGTGCGACTACTTCTGTGCCGATGGACAAGTGTTTGTATTGCTTAAGAGAGGTTTCTCAGAATGAACCGCCAAGGTCAAAGGCAGGACCATTTTTAAGATTCTTGCAGCATGGAGCTCATTTTTCCACCACATGCGGGTCATTTTGTGTTTTGCCCGGCAGGGCATGAGCCCGCACAGCTCCCGGAAGGAGGCCCCCCCCCTCCCCCGGGGCGGCCGGGTGGGGAGCGGAGGGGCGGGCCGCTCTCATCGCGACGTGCATTTCTCTATGGCACCTTGAGTGGGCGCTGAGTCCTGTGTGGGTTGGACTACTTTTTCCCCCACTAAATGTTGTTCAAACAGAAGTGGTCCCATTAAGGATGTGTCTTCTGAGAGGCAGGTGCCGAGGCGGGATCGGCCGTGTCCGACACTCACCTGGGCGCCACCGTGGGGAAGACGGAGGGAGGTGGGGGAGTGGAAGCCGCTGGTGGTGGGGGTTTGATGCCATGTGAAGGAGCCGGGGGAGGGAGGGAGGGGGAGGAAGGGAGGGGGAGGGGGTTACTGATGCAGAAGCATCTGGTCAGCGGGGGTCAGCAGCACAGAGCTGATCGGGCAGCTGCGCCCCACCGTCCAGCCTGGGACGAGCGTGGACCTTGTGACACCCCCGACCACACACCGATTTCCACGTGTGGGGGGTGTGTTGGTGAACGCGCCGCTCTGCTCTGCTGATCTCTGTGCCTCTCCTGGAGCCAAGGAACCTTCTAGTGGCCAGCTCACAGGCATGTACAGATGCCTAGCTGGGCCAGTCACACCTTCCCTCCTCCTCCTCCTCCTCTCCCACCACCTCTTCCTTTTCCTCCTCTTCCTCCTCCCCCTCCTCTGCCTCCCGCTCCTCCTCCTCCTCGCTCAGTGTGTCCCTGAGCGGACATGAACTGATCTCTGGTTAGGTGGGTTTAAACCACTGACGCGTTGAGGTTCGTGTCTTCGTTTCCCGTGGCTGCACCACAAAGCACCCACAACCTGGCACCTGTTTCTCTCAAAACCCTGGAGGCCGGAAGTCCGGGGCTGGCACGTGGGCGGGGCCGGCCCCCTCTGAAGGCTCGCGGTGGGGTCTGCGGCAGGACCGTCTACCAGCTTCCTCGGCTTCCGGCGCTGGCAGCCACCCTGGGTACCCCTTGACTTGTAGACACATCACTCCCACCTCGACCTCCGTCTTCACGAGAGGTTCTCCTCTCCGCCTCTTCTCCCCTTTCCCCAGACCACCCTCACTTCGGGTGAAGGACTGCTGTGCTCCAGAGCGACCTCGTCTTAACTAATTCCATGAAACAATGGCTCTTCCCTCCAGGGCGAGACCAGGGGAGGGAGGGAGCTTGTGTGAGTGGCTCTGCTCCTTCTGGGCACTCGGTTCCCTCTCTGTGTCTCAGGGGTGTCTTCTGGGTCCCCATCTCCCATGGCCTGGCGCGTGGACTCAGGCCCCACCGTGCCTGCGGGGGTCCAGGGTAAGCGGGACTGCTCAGCAGCCGGCCAGCGGTCTGATGGGGGCCGAGGGGCAGGGAGCTGGGCTGCAGTCAGAGACGGCAGCTCAGGCTGCCCCTGCAGCTCCCCTGTTTGAAGGCTGGTGTGTTGTGCCTGAATCCGATCAACCTTAGACTAGTCTGGGAATCGGGAGGGTGATAAATTGGAGCGCTGGCTGGAAAGGACTGGCCTGGGAGGAGAGACAGACGCTTAGGCTGGGACAGGAGGCAGTGCTAAGCCGCCACGCCACGGGGAGCTCAGTGTGCGGGGGCGCAGAGCCGGGCCAGCAGTAATCAGCATGGCGGTCACCTTGTCCCGGCTTCCCCAGGCCCAGCTGGGCCGCGGCGGGGAGCGGAACAGCAGCCAGAGGCCACATGGTCCCGGCCAAGCAGAGCCGCCCGGCACGGGCTGTTTGGGCAGCTCCGGCAGGCGCCTCCCCAGGTTCTTGCCAGCTTCCTGGCCAGCCCCACAGTTACCCTTGGAGAGATTCCGGTGTCACCCTCCCTGTCCCTGCTGACCTTCATCTCAGGCCACGACGGATTCGCCCTGTAGGTACGTGGCCTTCTGCGTTCGCTCTGACGGGCAGAAATGTGCTAGTGGGGCTTCTGCACTTCGGTGGACACGGCGGACCTCACAAACACACAAACAGAACCATGCAATGACCCACACGAGAGAGGAGCGTGGAGGCAAAGTTGAAGGACATGAGCATCAATCTGAAGGTCAAAGCCGGCCTCCCGTGGGGCTTGTCCCTGGAGCGCCTGAGAGTGGGAAGGGGTGACATGGACACTCCCAAGCCAGCAGCGGCAGCCAGAGCGGTTTCAGGATGGCTCGAGGGGACGGAGCAGGGAGAGGTGCCGGCAGGCCCGGCCCACTGCCGCCCTGGCCGCCCCCCCCCCCCCGCCTGCGCAGCCCCATGTGGAGCACCATGAGTCTAAGGAGGAGCAGACAGAAGAGCCGTTGGTCCCAGCGGCCACCGGGGTCACTTCAGGGTCCCCCACAGCAGCTGCTCTTCAGGAGCCTGCTGAGGGCGACTGTCCTGGTGGAATGACGTCCACACCGAGGAGCAGAGAGAACTGGCCTCTGGGAGCAACTCTGCAGCAGGGGGCAGCGGCAGATGGCGGGGAGGCCGAGACGCCGCCCCCAACCAGCCCGCCCCCAGGGCTCAAAAGGAAGCGGAAATGAAGAGTCCTTCTCATCTTAGAACCCGAGCAGAGGGACACACATCTGACACCTGGTGATGCACGTGTCCTCATGGCCCATCCTCGATTTTGCACGAAGATAAGACATATCAGACGCCCCTGTTCGACGGAGGACACAGGGACGTTTGGCTTCTTTTCTGTGCAGCAGACAGCTGCTGCTACAGTCCTGCTGCTTGACAAACAGGCCCAGAGCCTCAGTACTCGTGTCTTTACTTCCTAGGTGAGTGCACCCACCGTCCCCCTGCCCGGCTCAGCCGGGACCTGCCAGGCTTGGCTCCCGGCCGTGGGCGCAGCTCAGGGCTGCTCAGCGAGTCTCCTCGTTCTCCTTGGAACGGGGGCCGCCTGGGCAGGCCCCTTGGGCGGCAGACGTGTAGGAGGCCAAGCCACACACAGGTGCAGGCCCATCGGAGCCTCGGCGGCCACCTTGTCTGCTGACATTCCATCGACCTGCCACGGCAAGGCGTGAGACACCCTCTCGGTCCACCGGAGACACGGGCTTGCCTCCCACGCCCCACTGGGAGACTCCAGAGTCGGGAGGGACAGTCTGATGCGGACCCTCTTACAAAGAGGGGGTGACAGGGTGGGGCCCGTAACCCAACCCACCACCTTCCTCATGGGAGACTGTTCTCCGAGGTGTGCACACCTGCAGGTCTCGGAGAGAGTCACGTGGTACAAGTGCTCCACGCGAGAGTGAAATCAGGAAGAACGTGCTCTCACGTGCCCTCTGTCCGATGCTGCTTGCAGATACGCGACTCTCTAGGGCGGCCTTCGGATGGACGTGCGGTTGCCTTTGCATTTTCCGAGGCTCTTGGCGGGGCGTTGCGGTCACATTGCAAAGCCTCCGGTGGCTGCACAGCGCAACGAGATGGATGTAATTTAAGATAATTACTGGAACAAAGTATATTTTTAGCTTCAGGCACAATATGTCAGGAGGCAAATTTGATTAATGTTCTGTTCTGTGTGCTCCAGAACCATCCTGGGGGAAAAAGCCAAACTGCTTACCAGGGTCCCTGGGTCCCTGGAAGGTACACAAAGCAGCAGCAGATGGAGTCAGGGCTCCTCGATCCTGAAGGGTGCAGCCTCAAACCCCCGGAGCCCGTGAGCCTGACAGTGCCGTCCAGCGGGCTGAGAGCACGAGACGCAGAATCCGAGTTCGACCGTCACCTCTCGCGTTTTCCCAGGGAGACGTGTACCGGTCGGTGTGGGCTGGGGGGTGCTGCAGGGACAGGCAGGTGCAGGCACAGGCCACGGTGGCCGAGCCCAGGGCGTGGTCAGCTGCCCTCTGCTGCCCCGGGTGCACTGAGGTCAGGCCTGGGGCCGGATTCCCGTCGTCTCTCTGGGTCCCCAGGCAGGGGATGCACCGGCGATGGGGCAGGCGGTCTGAGTCCTCCTGACCCGCAGACCCTAACTCTCCTCCGTGGGGGGCAGCCCAGGGGCCGGCTTCCGAGACAGGCCGCCAGGAAGCCGGCGGGGGGCCGTACGTCTGAACGAACTCTTCCCTGTAAGGTTGCCTCTCCAACGAACAAACACAACTTCTTGTGCTGGTTTTACAACAGTCCCCATGGCTCTTGTGTCTTATTCCTCAGTAGGTTCCGACGTCCTTTTCAATAAACTCTCCGTTACAGTCTCATTACAGTGCAACACACACACACAGAAGGACACGCACAGGAGTGAGCGAGCGGAGGAAGGAGTGCTCAGAAACGGCACACGTGTGATCAACACCCGGGGGACGAGCAGACCAAGAAACTGGGCCAAGACACTGAACGTCCCCAGCCCCAACCCGCCCCACGTCTCCTTCACTGACCAGCCCCCTCCTCCCGCCCTTCTGACTGTGCACCTCACGGATTCATCTGGCCGGTGTTCAGACTCCACGTAAACAGGCCACACGGGTTGCGTCCTCGGAGCCTGTCATTTCGTGCTGCACCTGTGAGCTTCATGTGAGCTGGTGTGTGTGTGGGGGGGGGCTTTCATGGTGCCTTCCCGTCGCTGTGTGGGACCCACCTTCTCTTCTTCTCCTGATGGACTGGGGCTGGTTCTGGTTTTGGATGCTCACGAACGCCGCTCCCAGTCTGACGGATGCTTACGTGCGTCCCGCCGGGCACCTGCCCGAGAGAGTGCCGCTTCCGGGGAACAGGGTGGAGCGGGCGCGTGTCTGTGCGGTTTCTGGCGTGCTTGTGCCCGTTTACACTCCCATTCGGCGTGTATGACGGGCTTAAGGCTCCGAACTCGCACCCACCCTTGGTCCCACCTCTCGTATCGGCAGCCTCCCCGAGCGGTTTCCTGTGGTCCTTCCCCGACGCCTGATGAGACCGGGCACCTTGGCCCACGGGCGCTGGCCGGGCGGGCAGCCTCTCCCGTGGAAGATTTGCTCACGTCTGTTGCCCGTTTTCTACCAGGTTTTCTCTTTCGCTTTTCCCTACCAACGTGGAAGGAGGCTTCACGTTTCCTAAGGCGCAGTCCGGGCCAGGTGCACGTCCCCACTCCATGGCTTACTGTCTCCCTGTCCCCTTCCAGCTCCCCTTGTCCGCGACCCACGAGTCCCGCAGAGCCACCTCTGTCCAGCGTGGGAACGGCCCGCCCCCGGTCTCTGCGCACAGGGGACAGCAGGACGTGCTGGTCCGAGCTTGTCAGCTCGTCACCCAGGACCCCGCAGTGACTTAGTGCCCACCGTCCACTAACACGTGTGACTTCTTCAGAGGGAGACATCCTGTTCCTCGGAGGCAGCGGCCACGATTCGTTTCGATTTGCCCCGGACGCAGCCGTCTTCTGAGGTGCTTCCGCCAACATGACCTCGGTCGCAATCTCGAGAATCTGTGGACCCACCTGGGGCCGGGGGAGGGGACCTTACATGTCCCCTGTCCTAGGCCCCTCTTTGAGGGGCCCCACCTGTACGTGAGGTCCTCAAGTCACTCACACGACAAACCCAGAATGGGACACGTGTCAGTTCTACGAGAAAGGGACAAGAGGCCGACCAACCTCATTCCGCCGTTTGGAGCCCGGAGGGGAAGCTGCACAGACTCTCCGAGTGAGGGCAGGCGGGTGGGCGGGCGTCTGGGGGGGAGAGGTTTTCGCACGGAGGGGGCGGGGGACTTCTGCCCTGAGCATCCGTGGGGCTCCAGGGAGGGTCGCCCCGGGGGATGCGGGCCTGGAAGGTGATGGTCAGCAAGACAAGCAGCCTGTGGCGGGCCGGGAAGGAATGTGAATGGATGGACAACTGCCCCTCGGTGGGCACAGCTGACGAGGACCCACCGGCAGGGAGACCGTGAAGCCCACCCCGAGAGGCCGGGACGGCACCCAAAAACAGCCCATGCGTGGGACCCACAAAGCGCTTCCACCTGAGGTTGTTGGTTGTCACGGAGGCCAGACCACTGCTGGGGACTCCGATTGAAGGGCAGTGCCGGCAGGTGTGAGGGTGTGACCGCGGGGCCTGGGGAACTTCCGAGGCGCCTGCCGCCCCTCCACCCCCGGGCCGGGGGTGCAGGCGTTTGAGGGACACACTTAGAGTAGGGATATAAGATGCACACATTCCAAGCCCGTCCGGGACTGCCTGTTTATAACACCGATGTGCTGTGAGCATAAAACATGGCGTATCTTTGATTCCAACTGGTGACCCATCGTTTCCAGTGTCCAAGCAGCTCCTCTGGGATGTTTGTCTCCCAGCATCCTCCACGCCGTTGTTTTCTGCTCTGCTGGGCGAGGCCAAGGAGGAATTATTTCTTAAAAAACAAGGCAAGAGCCACGAGCCTTGTGATGGCATTGTTCTTCTGACAGCTCTCTCTGTGGCACTGGGAGTTATTGGTGGTCTTGTCCTCTCGTGAGACCGTGAAGGAAACAAAAGCCATAGACGTGCCTCCCATGGACCTTCCCTGCCGTGCCCCCTGGGAAAGACCCCCCGACTTCAGCCTTTTTGTTGCCGAACTTCTTGCTGCTGCGAATTGAGTGACTGATGCGTAGATTTTGTTGGAGTCCTTGTTTTATTCGGCATCTTCACACGGGACACAGTGACGGCTCGGAAGGACAGGACCTCCGTCACGACTTCTGCTGTCCCCTTGGGCTCCCCACCTGCTTTTCTCACATCCACAGAGACGGTCAGCCCCTCCTGAAGCAGATTTGGGGGAGGGAGCCCTGATCAGCCCCAGAACTCCCCCAGCGGACGGGGGCGGGGGCGCACATTTCGGGGAGATGTTCTGCCGCACAGAGTCATCTGATCACATATCTTGCTTAATTCGGTGGTAGCTATAGCAACCACCTATAACTGGAGATCAGTGAGCAGTGCTCCCCCTGAAAATTATCTTTGCCTCAGGCCATGTTAATTAACGCGCAAATATTTTGAGGAAGGAGCAGTTCGATGTTTTTGAAAGAGAAGGGAGTAAGGAAGGGAAAGGCCTCTGTTTGTATGGTTTTGACTTCTGTTTACTTTCCTGAGCCATTAAACTAGGAAAACGACTGACAGAAAAGAAAAGCACATTTGAAAAAGGTACATCTAGCTACATGCACTTTTAAAATGCATCGTTTTATAAACAGGGCATGGTTGTTTGTGTTTATATGTATGAAGTACAGCCGTTACTCAAGTGACACCTGTTAGAGAATCACATCAAATCTCCGTCACTGCTGGGGGTTGGGGAGCGTTACCGACTCTTCCAGGATCGGGGGGCAACTGAGTCATAGACACGGGTGGCACCCTGGGTGCTTCTCCGGGTCCCTGTCCTGCAGCACCCTGCAGCAGCTGCGCAGCCCGAGCAGGTTTCCAAATTCCCTGGGCCTCAGTCTCCTCATCTGTAAAGTGGCAAGAAGCCCACTGCCAGCTCCACAGGGCTGTCGGCGGAAGTAATCAGAGCAACGAGCGAAAAGTGCTGGGCCCAGGGCGGTCAGGGAACATTAGCCACCGTAACCACCATCAGAAGGCAGTGGAGGAAGCCGAGAGCGAAGGAGAGCCCTCCCAGGAGTCTGGGGGCGTGGGTCCTAGGATCTCGCCAGAAATGAGCTCTTCCCCTCTCCGGGCTCAAGCCCCACCCCCCCCAATCTCTTGTCACTCACCTTCCAGCAAACACAGTTTCGCTGCCCTTGTCTTGTCAGATCTGTGACGTGGGTGTCAGGGGATCTGCTCCTTTCTGGTGAGGATGGGGAGGTGAGGAGCTGAGCGCTGACCCCCACAATTTCCCACCTTCTCATCAGCCTTGGGGTTCGGATCTGCATAAAGACGGTGGGTGGGGGGGTGGGTGGGAGGAAACTTGCATTAGGAGCGGAGGCCACGCCCCACAGCCCAGGCTGACCCCTGTACTGGCACTCCACCGGTGTCCTCTCCAGCACGACCTTCCCTCCCCTCGCTGGGCCCACATGCTGGTACCCCAGGGCTGTGTTCATGAGTCCGGAAACTACAGCCCAGACGCTGGGGTGAGGGTCTCTTACCCAGACCTCCCCCTCACCTGCGTCTGATGACTTCACGAATATGTTTGCCAAAATTTGCATGAAGGAATTTTTATTCGTTTCAGATTTTTTTAAATAAATCAAAATAATAGGGACTTCACACAGTCCTCCCAGTTGCCATCAGCTGCTCCGTCCTATTTTCCTGAATCTCATCGACAGTCTGACATCTCTTCCCTTTCAAAGGGGATTTTACTTTTGGGAAAAGCCAGCAGTCACAGGGTGCCAAATCTGGGCTGTAGGGGGGCTGAGTCACCTGGGCGATTTGATGTTTCGCTACAAAACTCTGCACGAGACGTGATGCGTGAGCGGGTGCATTGTCATGATGAAGCTGCCAATCACCAGTTGGCCATAGCCGCAGCCTTCTGAGTCATCTGAGTAGTTTCCACAGAGGAATGGTCAAGCTTCTCGCAAACTCTGATGCAGATTCACTGTTCTACTCGCTCAGCCAGTTTGAATGTGACGGCCACACAGTGCACACGCTCACTCAACGGTGTCTACCGCCCCCACTGACGAGCACAGTGAGGTCGTCATTGTTCACCCATGCGCATTCCGGTCCTCCCCCTGGGCTGCCGGGTGGCCTCGATGTGGTGCAAACTTCTCGCTACGTGAACAACGGCTGGGCTCCCCCAGACAGACATGTACATACTCACCCTGTAATCTGCATTTCTGTAGTCGCTCATACGTTCTTAAAATTTTCCTACATGCATTCATTTATTTTTCCAGTTTCATTGAAATTTAGTTTCATTGTACAGGTTTGATGTGCACAGCATGATGATTTGCTACATGGACATATCACAAAACGATTATCGCCATAAGATCAGTTAACCTTTATCACCCCTCTGGGGGGAGGAACTTTAGGATCTGCCGTCTCAGCAACTTGCAGACACATGATTCATGCTACTAACTACGCTCACCCTGTACGTTTTTCTAAATTTAAAGACCATTTCGCTCTGGCTGGCGTAGCTCAGTGGATTGAGAGCAGGCTGCAAACCAAAGTGTCGCAGGTTCGATTCCCAGTCAGGGCACATGCCTGGGTTGCAGGCCACAGCCCCCAGCAACTGCACATTGATGTTTCTCTCTCTCTCTCTCTCTCTCTCTCCCTCCTTTCCCTCTCTAAAAATAAATAAATAAAATCTTAAAATAAATTTTTTAAAAGTTGGATTATTTAAAAAAAATAAAGACCATTTATATTTCTTCTGCTCATTGCTTGTTGATTCCCGTTGCCCATTTTCCTTGGGTGATTTGTATTTCTTATTGACTTTTAAGAGCTGTGTGCAGAGACCCAATGCTTTTGTCGGGTTGAGGCGGTTTTTAAAGCACCCCTGGGCCCACCCTCTGACACACGTGAGCCCGCTGAGTTTTCTTACCACACACTGCCACGCCGGCCGTGTTTCTTATTTCACACACAGGAAGAACTGGGCTCGGAGGTCAAGTACACAAACTGACATAAACACCAGAGTGCTGTTCGGAAGTTCCATGCATGTTTTGTCCTCCATCCCCTGGAGTCTTGCTGCCCAGCTTTGTGACCCGAGCCGCCCCGGTGGCTTCTGCTGCTACTGCTTCTGGGCTTTTGGCCACGCCCACACGCCCAGGGACACACACACCTGCTGGTGACAGGGTCGCACTCTACACGTCACAGCGACCCCTCCAGTCCCTGCTGCAGATCAGCATTTCAGGACGCGAGGTTACAGGTCTGGGGAAGCAAGGGAGGGCTCGGGTTCCGCATGCAGCGGCGATGCCGGACACCCCGGGATGAGAGGCAGCTGCCGCCGAGGCTGCCCAGGGCCTGCCCTTCCCTCCTGGGGTGGGTAGGAGGCAAGGATAGAAGACAGGGAGACAAGCAGAGGAAAAAGAGGGGAAGACAGGAGACTGGAATGGGAGAGAGAGGAGGCAAGGAAGACGGGAGTGGGGGTGAAGAGGGGAGGCACCCGTTACCCGAGGCTCGCAGCAGGCTGGCTTTCTCCCCGTTCTTCCTCCCTTCCTCTCGCTCATCCCCCTTCTTCCTTTCACGCCTTTCTTCCGTCCCTCCCCCAGCCTCTTCCTCCAGTCCTTTCTCCCTCTCCCCTCTCTCTCTCCCTTTCTCCCTCTCCTTTCAATTTTTCCTTCTTCAGAGACTCAAGGAAGAATCTCTAATTCTTCATCTTCAAGGCGTTACACCAAGGCCTAGAGCTCGGAATGTGCGCCGTCTCAGGAGCGCGAAGAATTCATCATCTAGTTTCCAAACAAAGCCATAATTAGATTGCCCCGGATCGCTAATACCATGTTTTCCGAAGCCCCGAGCAGACGACGAGCTAATATTTGTACAGTTGACCTGAGAGCGGTGACAGCGAAGGAGCCCTTGGAGGCGTGCCCGGAAAGGCACGATTATCGGAGGATTTAGCAATGCCGCACGGAAAGGAACTTTCGGGATCCTTTCAAAAACATGTTTGCAGCTTTGCGAGTCGCTGTGCTGCAGCGACTGTGGCATTCGTCTTTGACGGTATAATTACATTTTAATTGTATAGCAATTATGTGTTCAATAGTAATGGAGGGGGAACCCGGACCCCAAGCAGCTGCCACCACTATGACACATGAAGACTCCGAACTTCACAGGGTAAAACACGCCCGTTTCCCGGTGGCCATTGGCATCGTCTGGTTGTTGTTGAGCATTTACAAAGATGGTGAGAGTTCTCCCAGAGGCGGTGGGCCACACACACAAGCTCAAAGACACAGCCTTTGTCTGTCAGAACCCAGCCAGAGGCGATTTCACAAAATGTTCTGAAGACATACTTAGGAAAATATTCCCCTTTGGGCAGTCAGCTCCCAAGGGACAGAGACGTCTCCGGAGATAAAAGAACACATTTTTCGGGGGGAGGCGAGGTCTGGGAGGGGTGGGGGGAGATTTGTCCAGGATTCTCGTGGGACAGCCTGTTCAGAACGATTCTCCTCTCTTTCTCCACTCTGAGTGGGAGGCAAGTCAGGCCAAGAACCACAGTGGGAACTCATCCGTCATCCCAGAGATGCGAGGGCTATGTTCTTCCCCACTTTACACTTCCCAGCCCCCACCCCCCTCACTTCCTCATCTGCTGTCTGGTCCCCGACAGGCCTGGGGGGGGGGGGGGCAGGGAGGCGGGGCCTTTGCAGGGAAGTGCTGGAAAGTGTGTACCAGCTGCCCGGCAAAGAAGTGTGTGCCCATTTCCATGGTGCAAACACTCCCGCCACAGCTGATTGGATGCAAACATGGCACCACTCAGTATGCAATTGGAGGAGAGGCAGACAATTTGCCTTCACAACTCTCTCTCCCTCTCTCTCTCTCTCTCTCTCTCTCTCTCTCTCGCTCACCTGTGCATCATTGGAGAGTAAGCTGAAGACTCTCCACCCCCCTAAACATTTCAGATCACACTGTGATGTATTTTAAGGATAGGCAGACATAGTGTTCTTCCATTATGTTAAGGAGCTGGATATTTGTCCCTGGTGTTTTGGGGGTTTCCAGGAACCCAAAGCCCATATCTGTGTTTTAGGAATCCCCCCACCTCCCGAATCTTGGCAGGAAGCAGAACCGGATGTGCCGGAGCCTCTGGTTCCCAGCGTCCCCTGCAGTGAGAGCCTGGTCACAGGTCTGCCAGTCAGGCGTGCACCCCATCTTTTGACCTGGGCGGTGAGACGCTTCCCCCAGTGCTATGGGCTGCCGGTGGCTGTGCTGGCTGACGGCACAGCCCAGCCCCTCCTCCTGCCCGTCTCCCCGACGAGTCCTGGGAGCTGCTCCAGCCCCTGCCCGGGAACCCTTTCATTCTCTGCTAAGTCAGCCCGAGCTGTCGCCAGCTGCCATGACCCTGGACCTGCGGTGGTGGGGGAGGGGGATTCATGCTTCCACCACAAGCATCTTGCCACACAGAAAACGACCCAGACTGGCTGTCCTCGCGGTGGCCGTAAAACCAGTGGAAACGGGTCTGGATGTCCCAGAGGGCAGAGCCGTCTCTGGACTCCGGCGTCCTGGGCTCCCGTCTCAGCCCCCGCACATCCCGACGAGCTACAGGATGCAGGACGCACCTCCCCCCTCTGGCTGTCGGTTTCCCTGCCCCTGTGGCCAGTAGGTGTGGTGCCTGCAGGACCGTGGTGGTGATGAGGGCAGAGGGGCATGGATGCTGCTCTTACACGGTTCAGGCGCCGTGAGTGCTCGGTGGCCTGGGCCGCAGTTCTCAGACGGTGTTTGGAGAAGAACCACGTTTTTATTGTACGACACACACGGTTTTCACAACGGCCGTTTTCAAGATGTCGTACCCAGGCCGTGGACCCCGAAGGAAGGCTCTGCTCCTTTTCTCCGGGCGTCTGCAGAGCCCAGCGAAGAGTCCCTTCCGCCAGGAGTCAGCCTGGTCCCAGTGCACTAGGGACGCCCAGACGGACCCCCCATCTGCCCGCCCCCAGCGAGGCGCCTAAGGTTTTCTGCGTGATTGTCCGCTGTGCTCCTCATGAGGCTCAGAGGGGTCCCGGGACTTGTGGATCCTGGACCTTGGGCCTCTGGGTCTGAAAGTCTGTGCACCTGGTTGCTGGCCGAGGATGATGGGCGGGACATTTCAGACCCCGAGTGTAGGGGCACCTAGGGGCGGGCGCTCTCTCATGTATAGGAAGGAGGGGCTCACGGGCGCCTGCTTGCCGGAAGGGGCTGGCAGAGGTGCTGCGAGAGCCCCAAGAGCATCCCCCACCGTCGTTTGACTCCGCTCCCAGGGACCTGTGAGCAGGCTCATCAGAGGCGCAGCCAGAGCTTGGAACGCAGGGCCGTGCGTCTCAGCTCTACTTAGAAAAGCAGAATTTAAAAAGAACTAAAATAGCTGACAGGGGGGAAATGATCGTGAAGCTACAATGCACCCCTTTGTGCAGCCATCAAAACCCATGTCTTCGTTGGCGTGAGCTAACGCTGCTAAGTGGAGAAAGGACGTGAAACTGTTCAGTGTGTCGTGTGTGTGTGCGGGAACAAAAGATGCTCAGGACAGCTCTGCGTGCGTGGAGACAACAGCGGTGATTCACGGCATTTCCTACAATGCCTACCACCAGGATTTGTAAATCCGTCTACCAAATTCTCGAGTGCACACTTCACGTTATTTATTTCACTGTTTGTTTACGTTTCCCCCGCCTTGTTGGGATACAACTGACACAGACATCGTACAAGTCGAAGGTGGACAACGTGATGAATTGCTTAGATTTTATTCCAGAACGATTATGGCATGAGGTTAGTCCCCACATCCATCACCTCACATGACTCCTTCTGCGCAGTGAGAACATTCGAGATCTGTTCTCTTACCAGCCTTCAAGTGCACAGCTCGGAGCTGCTGACCACGGTCACGATGCTGTGTATCGGGCCCCTGGGCTTACTGGCCTGCTAACGGGAAGCCTGTGCCCTCTGACCCACACATCCCCCAGGCCCCACTCCGCACGCAGCCCCTAAAATCCACCGTTCCACTCGGCGTTCCAGTGCGTATTACTGCGTCCAAACGAAAATGAAGACACAGCAATGAATCCGAATGATCTGAGTCCCAATAATGAGAATAAAATGTCCTTGTAAGATCCGATTTTAAAGCAAAATTAAATGCTGAAACCTGGCACACCCACAACAAAATGACCACAGATGATGGAAAAGAGGTAGCGGATGGAAAAGCAAAAAATGAAAATAAAAGACAGGCACCTCATCTTCCTACGACCGAGGCGAAACCTGCTCGGAAGGCGCACTGGGAGAGAGCCATCTGGTCATTAAAAGGAACGGACTGCGGGGTCAGCCAGGACGGGGTGGCCTCCGACCTGCTCTCGGGAGGGTGGTGGGGCTGGTGGGGCCGCGGTCCTGGAACACCCGGGGCTGTGAACTGGAGTTGGGGGCGGGCAGGAGGGAGGGAGGAGTGCGGGGCCCGGCCTCTCTCTGCACCGCTCTCGTCTTCCCCAACAGTGGGAACGCCACCGGGGACTGCCCGGGCTTCTGGGGGATTAAAGGAACGGTGCCGGAACTCCCCTGTACTGGTAGGTAAAAATAGCTGCTCGGTCAGTTCCCCTTTCATTTCCCGTGCTGAAAAGCACAGCAACCCAACGCGCGGAGGAACACTGATGTGACAGACGAGGAACGTGGAGAGTGATGCGGCCGTGACCTTGGGCGGCAGCTCCCGGGGGCCGGGATTCAGGCGCTGGCGGCCGCCTCGGTCCGACTGCTGCGTGCGGGACCCCAGACCGACGCGGCGTGGGGTGGGGTGGGGTGGGGTGGGGCGGGGCGAGCTGCACAGCGGCGTCTGTCTTCAAGATGCAAAACAATACTGATGGGAAGAGACTCTGCCTCTCCACGGCTGTAAAGAAATCCTCAATAAATCTGAAAGCAGTAGAAGCCTCCTAATCCACATTTATGACCCCCAGTACAATACCTGCTATTAATATTTATGTTTAACCCAGAAAAACTCGATTCCCCGCAACATTTCAAGTGTCCTTCTGAATGGTAATTGTGTAGAACGAATGAAATAAAAACTTTAATCGTCGTTTATTTGGAAAATAAGGCATTACATATTGAAATACAGTTGTGATAATAAATGACACCGTGCCTTTAAAAATGTAGTTGGATATTAGATTTCGGAGGCAGGGTTAATTTATGAGCTCTGATGTGACTCTAAAAATCACAAAGGAGACATTCAAAAGATTTAGTATTTTTAAAAAGATTTTATTTATTTATTTCTAGAGAGGGAGGGGAAGGGAGAAAGAGGAGGGGGGGAGAGAAACATCAGTGTGCAGTTGCTGGGGGCCATGGCCTGCAACCCAGGCATGTGCCCTGGCTGGGAATCGAACCTGCGACACTTTGGTTCGCAGCCCGAGCTCAATCCACTGAGCTATGCCAGCCAGGGCTAAGATTTAGTGTTTTAAAAATGTTTAAACGCGTAAGTGAGGACAGGGTGGGATAAGACACCCCCAACAGACACCCAGAGTCCACACAGACGTCGACTAGAAAAATGAAAGGCCCCGAGGATAAGCGGGCGAAGGGTTTCGGGGGACAGAGCGCACTTCCTCATCAACCGCACACGTCATAGGCAGGGAGCAGCCCGAGCGTTTCACTAGATTCCAACAGATTCTTCCTGGGAGCCAGGTGTGGCTCCTAGCAGGGGAGCGCTCACTCCTTACACCCTGGCGCCCCCACTCCGAGGCAGACAGCATCTTGGTTCCCACGTCACAGGCGGGGCGTGTCTCACCCGCGGTCCCTGGCCACCCCACCAGGAAGGTCGCCGGGCGCATCCCACCCCGGTCCCGAGGGAGCAGAGGTGTGTGTGGAAGGACAGAGGCATCGGGACTTAGGGTGGTTAAAACACAGAAACCACGGCGACGGGGGGATGCCGAGATAACGGAATGACCTCGCCTGGGGAATTTTGCGCCATCGTCACATTTGTCCCTGAGCCGACACTGAGTGAGGACAGGAGCACAGAGTGCGTGCACGCCTGGTTGGCCGAGACACAGACGCGCACGCACGTGGGCCAGGCTGGGGAGCAGGAGTGGGGAGGGAGCACAGCGGTGCCCACCGGCAGCCGTGTGGCAGCGGTGGCCAGAGAAGGCAGGCCGCCCGGCTGGAGACGGCTGCATTCATTCCCCCCACCCCCGTGTGCCTGGTCTTCCCGCCCCAGGCTCGTCCCCTGCTTTGGGAGGGCTTCTGACACCCTGGCTTTGGGACCACCCTCCGTGTCCCGACAGCACCCTGTGTGCCCACTCTTCGAGACTGGCTCCTTTTTTTGCCTGCGGCCCCAGAGGGCTAGGGGCGGCGGGGGGGGGGGGGGGGGCGCATGCACCCTGTCTGCTGCAGCCCCGGCTCCCGCCTCGGAGCCCCCCCCCCCCAGGAAGCGTTTGTCCAGGCACCCAGACATCCGGTTTCCGCAGAAGAAGTCCAACAGCTCCACGACATTCCTCAGAAAATGCAGGCATTCCCCCCACGAATACCGGGAATTTGAAGCCAGACTTTCACGTTGTGAGTTCGGCACCCCACAGCATCGTGCATGGGGGGGGGGGGGCTGCGGGGTGGACCTCACGTTGAACAAGGGGCTGTGAGACCGATGGTCGTGCCCGTGCAACCGAGAGGTCGGGTAACTCTCTTCGATCCTGATTCCAAGAGTCTCCCCGTCCTGACGGCGCTTGAGAACCCGCACCTTTTCCTAAGTAGCAAATGTCAGTGCACAGCACCAGCGAGAGTTGGTGTGACTTTTCAAATGGCCCCAGGAGGTGAGGGTTTTGCCGACCCTGTTCATCTGACCTGGGTGGGTGGAGGTGTGGTTGCAGGGGCCGTAGTCTGCCTGAGATGGCCCAGCGGAAAGGAGAAACACAACTTCCACCTCTCCGGGTGCCCCGAATGACCCAGCGCGGAGACAGGGGGGAAGGCGGACTCGGTGCGATGCCCAGATGGCCCCCGGCCTCCGAGACAGCAGCAACGTCGGGGGCGGCTCCCACTCCCGGGTCCCTGTGTCACGTTCCAAGTGCTGTTTGCTGTCCCTCCCTCTGCGGCAGTAGGGCTGTCAGGGCCGCGCTGGCCTTGCTCGACTGTGGCCATGAGGACGCTGAGAGGGGCAGGGACAGCAGCGGCCTCTCAGGACGCCAGTTTTACAGACGAGGGGACGACGATGAGGGCGCCTGAGTGAGATCCCGAGACTGCGCAGCCGGTGAGCGGGCCTGGACCCCGCAGCTCCGGGTCTGAGCCCACGACCCGCACTCTTAGCCCCTCAGGGGGCGGGTCTGGAAGCGTGGCTCCTAGGCCAGCAGCATCGCATCATCCGGGGAGCGGTTAGAGATGCAGACCGTGGGCTGCCACTCTGTTTTGCACCAGAGCCTCCGGGGCCAGCAACCCCCGCTGTTGCCAGTCCTGGGTGACTTGGACGCCCCCATCCCTGTGTGTGTGCTTGCACTCACACATACATGTACCTATGAACACACGTGTGCTTGGCCACACGTTCACTGGTGAGCAAAGGTTTAAATCCAGGCTCCATTCTGACTTCTATTTCTTTTTTATGTGTATTGTATTTTTTTCGTTTGTTGATGGTTAATTTAATTTTTTGCTTTTTTAAACTTTTTCTATTGTTGCTCAAGTACATTTAACTCCATTTCCCCCCATCCCTCCCCCCACCCCAGCCATCCCCACCTCCCGCCCTTGAACCTGCCCCCCTTTGGTTTTGTCCGTGTGTCCTTCATGCGTGCTCCTGAAAACCCTTCCCCCTTCCGACTCCTAGTCTACCGCTGCTTTTCTCGATCCCTCCTGAGCCCTGAGTCACTGGGAGAGCTTAAAAGCCATTTGTCAGCAATAAAAACAAAAGACACAGAGAAACAAAAGGCATTGTCCTGACCCCACCCCCACCCCCAACTCTGTGGGGTCCGTGCCAGCCTCCGTCTTTGTCCCGAGCTCCCAGATGCCAGGCAGCTGTTTGCCAGCTTCCCCAGGACCCTGGGCAACCGGTTCAGATCTGAGAGCCGAGCCCTGAGAGGGGACTGGAGGTCGGGGGGCGCACAGGCTGCCAGCCGAGGGGTCACAGTAGGGGTTCTGTGCTGGCTCAGTGCCGGAACCCCAAGATGAGCAGCCAGTGCTCACCACCGGCTGATCCGAAGTCCCTAGTGTAGGTCTTCTGGCCTCCTGCCCCTGGGGTCGGGGGTCAAGTGGCAGGGGGAGGAGCCTGGTGTCTGCATTTCTGTATGAACTCTTCCCTGGGGCCTTGGGGGGGCTGTTGTGTAAGTCAGATTGCTCCCCCACTTTCCTCGTGTGGGTTCACCTCTGTTTTCGAGTCTTTTATGCTTCTTTGTGGGTTTGTCCTTCGTATCGTTTCGGTGGTATTTCGGGAGGAAGGGTTGCTCCATGTACATGTTGAACTTGCCGCTTCTTGCAGCTGCCCCAGGCCCGCTGTGTCTTCCCCCGCCATCCTCTGGCCGGGCACCCACGGGCATACAGCCCCCCAGCCGCCACCCTCTGGTGTCAGCCCGGCTGGGTCCCCAGCTGAGGAGCCCAGCCTGTGGCTGGCCAAGTCTGCGCACCTCAGCACCGCCCCCCCCCCCCCCCCCCCCCCGTGTCTCAAGGAATTGCCCGCAGCCTGGACAACCCAAGCCCCTGGTGTCACGCTGCGTCCCGAGAACACCCACCCTCAATTTCCGTCTCTGCCCAGGGTTTGGAAGCAATCACCGGGACACCCTGTCCTCAGCATGCTGAGGCCAGCACACGCCACAGCTGCCTGCGGCTGAACGGGCTAATGGGCTAAAGCACCCTGGGGTGGGGTGGGGGGGGGGGAGAGACAGACAGAGGGCGACGTGGCTCTCACGCAGGCTGTCCGCCAGCCCGGGAAAGGCTCCTGTGGGCGGCTTCTGGGGTCTTTCCCTAACGGTCAGCAGGGGGAGAAGGATTCCGACGGGACCCACTGCTCCCACTCACTCACACCCCACTTCCCAACGCCTCAGTTCCTCCCTCCGGAAACAGCGGGAGGTGACCGTCGAGGGGACGCAGCGCAGAGCTCACCTCCTCTGCAGCCCCATGCGCTCCCCGGCGAGCAAGAGCAGCCGTGGCGGGAAGGAAGCTAAGCTAGCTGTTGAGAACTGGGGGGCCCTGGAGGCCCTCGGCCTTGTTTTCCCTGACGGGTGATGTCAAGGGTCTGGAAAATGGCACCGTTTGTCAGGTCATCCGCGAGTTACAGGACTGGCCGTGGCTCCCACGCTGTCCTCTCCCCCCTGCACGGCTGTCCCAGGGGTCCCGGGGCCCAGGCCTCGGGGTCGCTGCCTCGCCAAGCCCAGAGTCCACCTGCTGCTGGCCGGGGAAGGGAAGCAGCAGAAAGCAGGCCCGTGGCCCCCACGGCCACTCTCCCTGGCGTCCCCAGCACACGCCGCAGAAGGACAGTTCCAGACACGACTGTAAAGGGGTTCCCAGCACAGGACACTCTTCAGAGGCAACCGTCGCAACACGCCAGTCCGTGAGGAGATCACAGTGGGTTTTCAGGGGGGAAAAAAAAAGGAAACCCGGATGGCTGAGCATTTCTGCTATCTTTGAAAACCCACCAAAACCACAGCAGGAGCCCATATGACAGAAGGAGGCTTCCGGCTGAACTCAGGGATGGGGACGGCCTTCCTCCCCGTGGCTGAGCCCCTCTGCCGGAAGTGGCAGGCCCTGCCCGGAGAGCACGCTGTCCCCACAGTCACCGGACACTCCCCCTCCCGGGAGAGGAAGCGGTGGCCCGCCAGCCTTCCGTGGGTGTGATAGTGCAGCTCAGGGCTCATGGGGCGTGGCTCCTACGGGCAATTAAACGAGGGGACACGGTTCAATGGGGCGGCCGCCCAAGAACGACACACTCAGCTTTGGCAGCAGGCAGACGAGAGGCACTGGTTTACTAGAAACTAAACAGAGTTTGCTGTTTTCTTAATACGTCTGAGACTGATGGAGGCTTGTGGGGGAGGTGAACTGTTTCAGAAACCACAGAAGTATCCCTAGCTCCTTGCTGGGTGGGTTCCGGGGGCAGCCGGGGGTCCCCAGCAGCCCCTCGGCTGGGGCTGGGAGGAGAGGAGGCCGTCAGGGCGTCCCTGCCGCTTATGAGCTCGATTCATGGCCTCATCACAATGGCTGAAAGGACCAAAGGATGTTTCGAGAAATGACTAATAAAACAGGTTCAGGTAAATGAGAAGCAAACGCGAAGACTCATTCCGGGAGCCACAGTTTTGGGGGGCACCAGCAAGACCCAGGGAAACAGCTGATGTTTTCCAGGGGTGCTCTTCATTATTTCCCACGGTCTTCTCTCCTCAGTACCGCCCTGTGGGGTTTGGTAATGCATCGACAGCGAGTATAATTGCTAAAAGGGCATGGGATATAAAGATACTGATGGAACTTTTTTTTAAAGATTTTATTTATTTTTAGAGAGGGAAGGGAGGGAGGGAGAGAGAGAGAGACATCAATGTGCGGTTGCTGGGGGTCATGGCCTGCAACCCAGGCATGTGCCCTGACTGGGAATCAAACCTGCGACACTTTGGTTCACAGCTCACACTCAATCCACTGAACTACACCAGCCAGGGCAATGATGGAGCTTTTAAATTATAACAATAGTTAAGAGAATGTCAAGCCCACGTTCAGGTTGAACTACAGACTTAAAAAACCCTCTTCGGAGCACCAGGTTGTCCCAACCTTAGAAGAAATAAGATAGAAACAGTTGGGACCGGTTCGCCAAACCACAGGTCTCAATCTTTATCGCAGAAAGGATGCTTGCACGTGTCTGTTCCATGAGTGGCAGCGCTAGCTTCGGACCACGGCACGGAGCAATGCTAGACTGAAGGAGAAAAGGCGTGTGGTCATCTGACGTGCACAGGAAAAGTGTCTAGTGACGCCCAGGACCTATTAATGAGAAAAGAGCTCTCAGCAAGCTGGGAGGAGACGTGAACTTCGTAACTCCCTGCGGCGCTATCGTACCCAGCACTTGCAGCCTGCCGGCCTTCGGGTCCTGGTGGGGAGCTTCAGACACCTCCCTGCTGGGACTGGTCACAAGACAAGACCGCCCTGTATGACCGGTACTGAGGACGATCCCGTCGGGGCCCAGGCCGCCAGTGACAGGAAGGGAAACAAATCAATAACACAGGAATTAAAGCGAAGAAGTGGAACCGCCATCCCTCACAGGTGCAATGACCCCTTACCTAGAAAAACGAGCGGGCAAACCTCAGACGAACCTCCGGTCGCGTTTCCCCGCGGCAGGGCTAACGACAAAGGTCACAGAAGTCACGAAGCCAGTGGCTGAGTCACAAGGACGACACGTTGCTACGTGTTTAGACATTGGCTTAACCCAGGTTCCTGTGCTAAAACCTCGACGTTACGGGGACAGACGTAGAACATGATATGAATAATATCTGAATATATTTTTAATTTGTCTTAGCTTTTCAGGGATAATGGTCGCAGTGGAAGAGAACCCCATTACATTCCACCTTTACCCTGTGTCCTTTATGTCTGGTGGCGATGGTTGACAGTAATGCATTGCGTCCATGAAACCTGCTGAGAAAACAGACCTGAAGTGTTCTTACCACACACAGATAAGTCAGTAACTATGTGAGGTGTTGTGTATATATATATTTTAAGATTGTACTTATTTACTTTTAGAGAGAGGGGAAGGGAGGGAGAGAGAGAGGGAGAGAAACATCCATGTGTGGTTGTCTCTCATGCGCCCCTACTGGGGACCTGGCTGGAAACCCAGGCCTGTGCCCTGACTGGGAATCGAACTGGCGACCCTTTGCTTCCCAGTCCAGTGCTCAATCCACTGAGCCACACCAGCCAAGGCAGGTGATGGATATATTAACTTGATTGTGGTGACCATTTCACAATAAATACATATATCGAAACATCAAGTTGCATGCTTTAAATGTATACAAACTTTGTTATTTGTACCTCAGCGCAGATGGGGGAGATCCATTCTGCCGCGCACCCACAGCGTCTGCAGGGACTGACCGCACGGAGCGGTCTGCGCGGAGCAGAATCCAGACTATGTAACGGCTCTCACAGATCAGTGTGGAAGTAGGCCACAAACCCAAGAGCCAACAGGAATAACATGGAAACACATTTCATGGGAGAGAAAACACCATAAAAAGACAAGATTTTATAAGCCTGGAAAGATGTTCAACTTCACTAAAAAACAATGCACCCGAAACAAAAAGTGTGCATTTTCCAGGAATGCATGCTGTTACAGGCGGAACCGCGTCCCCCTAAAGCCCGTACGCCGAAGTCCCAGCCCCCAGCACCGCAGAAGGTGACTGTGTGTGCGGAGAGAGTCTTCAAGGAGGTAAGGAAGTCAGAAGTGAGGTCATCCTGGTGGGTCCCAATCCAATGAGACCGGCGTCCTTGTGAGAACGGCCAGGACACAGGTACGCAGAGGAAAGGCTGTGTGAACACACGCGGAGGAGACGTTGTCTACAGGCCGGGGGGGGCCTCAGAAGACCCCAACCTGCCCACGTTTGGTTCTCAGACTTACAGCCTCAGGTCTTCCTTCCTCCTTCACCAACCCCGACACCTCAGTCAGCTCTCAGGGCACTGTTCCATGAATGCCCAGCCCAGCTCTCCCTAAAAATGAATGGAGGTGACTTACACGCTACTTATGGTACCAAAGATGACCAAACATTTGCGGAAGTTAGATTGCTTCAAACATGTGTACAGGAAGGTAACAGCAAACACTGCTCCCCAGAACACCATCGTTTTCTAGGGAGGTGGCAAAGGTGGTCGCTGAGGGGGCGCTGGGTTTTAGCAGAGACGCAGGAGGAGATGTCACCGCACACACAATTAGACAGAGAAGGCGTCGGGCCAGTCCAGCCGGGGCGCTTCCGAAGCAGCTGTGACTCACGAGATGGAAATAAGGATTCTTTTCCTCTCATCACCCCCTCGGCGGGTGTGTTGTTGAGTTTCCCTCCCGTCCCCTCCCATTCCTTCACGACGTCTTGGATGGGACCCAGCTCGTTCTGGTTACTTTGGGGCGTCAACACTCGATCCGGCTGGAAGCCTCGCTGTCAGGGTGGTTGCATCTCCTCCTCACAAGCACATGCTGGAGGCCCCGCCCCGTCTGCCTGGATCGGAGGACAGGTGAGACACACCTGTCTCCATGCCCAGGGCCGGCGTCCGGGGAGGAAGGAGGGCTCTCTCCCCCTGCTGTTGAGCTGATGTATCTCTCGGCGGGTTGGCTGCCGCCATCTCTCCACGGCTGTCGCTGCCTTCTGAGGGGCAGGAAGTGAGTCCTACCATCTCCTGGGATTTAGGGTCGTCTGCTATATCATCCCCTCGGGCAGGAGAGCTGCTGTCCCTAGGGGCCTGCCCCCCAGCCTCTGCCTGGGCTGCCCTGAGCCACAAGCTGCCTGCAGGCAGAGCAAGGGCATTGGGGTGCTGGGGTGTTTAGCAGTAGGTCTGCCCGTAAGAAAAGGGGTGTACACACATTCACATATAGATGATTATTCTCAATTTTACTGGCACAAAGCATGCATAGCCTCAAGTGCATAAATACTGAAATACGCAATGCTCTTCACTGAAAATTCTGTGTAGTCAATTGATTCTGACAAGATGCATTCTTGATTTCTGGTGAACTCTACCCACAGCAACCCCGGGGCTACAACTGACAGACAAAAATAAAACCATGAAGTGCATGTTGGAACCTGTTTATCAAGGGCATAGGAAACCTTTTTGCTGAGTCAGATAATAGTTCCAACATTGGAAGAAAATGTCCTCAATGCTTTGCGCTATTCACAATACAGTGGCTAGAGTCGTGCCTACTTTCAAGTCTAACTTGCATTGTTAATAGCTTCATCAGCAATTTCTAAAGTCCAGGCCACCAACGCGACAGTGAAGCAAGCCCCGGCTCACAGCATCTGCGCATTTCCACGGTGGGCTCGCCCCCTGGTGTGCTGTGTGGGGGAGAGATTCAGGCAGCATTCATTGGCTCGGGGTCCAGCGCAGGGACAGGTAATCCCCGCCAGCAGGCGTGGATGACGGCAGAATGTAGTAAAACAACCAGGACGATGAGTTTTGAGTACTTATTACCTTCGTTTTTAACACGGTTTGTTTTGTGGTGAATGTATACAATTTAAGTGTTAATCATGGCTCAGCGCTGGCTCACAAAATGCCTGAAAATTTCAGCCGCTTCTCACGAGCCAGACGAGCTGCCTCTGGGACACGGGGGAACCAAACCAAACCTGCACTGGGGCGCCGCCAGCCCCGCCCATGGTCCCCCCCAAAGGAACCGGTCCTGTTCGCTGCAAACAGGCTGCGGACCTCCTCGGTGCCCCGTGGACCCCCAGGAAGCCGGAGCTGGCCGAGTCAGCTTGGACACACGTGACCTGGGAAGGCAGCCGGTGGGCGGCTCAGCTTCTCTGTTTCTCAGGGTCGGAACTGAGATTCGGAGACAGCGGCGGCCGGTAGCAGGGCAGAAAGAAGACGCGGGAGGAGAACTGAGGCGGTCGGCGGTGGAACTCCAGCCCGAGGACGAAGCGTCACAAACCCTTGGTGAGGGGCACGAAGCTACCCACATCCTGGACTCTCCTGAACCCCGGTTGTTCAGACTCCCCCTTTTCATGTTTTAGCCTTCCCTGTACCGCACCTGCACCGCTCACCTTTGCCCTAGAAATGGACGACACCTGAGACAGCTGTCCCATCACCAGCTTACCCTGACGTTTTCTAAATGCAAATGCGGCCCGGACCAGGTGCTGCTGCCCTCTCCGAGGGTGTCTCTGACTCCTCTGCTTCCTGTCAGCAACCCTGGGGGCTGGGGGGGCTGGGGGGTGACCGGTAAGCACTGGATTCTGCAGGGCACTGTCCCGTAACCCGGGGCGCCAGAGAAGGGACAGAACAAAGCTGTGGGTGGCCGGGACGGCACCACAACCTCGGTGGCCAGCCGCAGAAACATAAAGAACCCTGGAGGAAGTTAGGTTTGGTCACGGGCCACCACAAAGACCTTGCTGTCACAAGTGGCCACACGGTTGTAACCCAACGACCGAGAAGCAGATTTTCTCCGGGCCTACGAGTCACTGTCCCAAATCTGTGTTCTCCTGCGCGTGCGTGCGAAATGAGATGACCTATGCGTGCGCTTTTCTCACACTTCCGGAAGGAGGGAGCACGGGCAAGGGCCAATTCTGCGCTTCATTCCCGAGACTTTGGGCTCCTCGGCATTAGCCCATTGCCACCAGCTTCTTAGTTCAGAAAGCCTTGATTCTTCCATGAGAATCGGGCAGCCCCCGCGCCCGTGGCTCACCCATCAGATTGCCAAAAGCTTCCAAGTCTGACAAGGCACCCTGTGGGCAAGGCTGTGGGAGGCAGGCATTCTCATACATTGCTGGGGGTGAGGCAAACACGGCGTGACCCCTTTACCCAAAAATCCACCTGTGCACGTGCCCTTAGACTCAGCAATGCCCAGGAATTTATCCTGAGGACATCATGAATTCACCCTGATTTCCCCCCATTAATGTACTGGGCTATTCCCGGAAGCATTGCTTATAATTGCAAGATTTTGGAAACTGCCAAAATGCCCGAGCAAGGCACCCGCTGGACCAAGGAAACCGGTTCAGGAAATAGACTCGGACGCATGGACACGATGGAGCACTCCCGCCAAGACAGAGAATCCCTCCTGCTTGTCGGTCGAAGGTGGATCCCATCCCTCCATTTGTTATCCACTGCAGTGTCACAGACTGTCACACATTTAACAGCTCAAAAGAACACACATTTATCATGTGGGTCAGGAGTCTGGGCACATCTCAGCTGGTCCCCTGCTCAGGGTCTCACGAAGCGGCAATCAACAAGCTGGCCGGGGCGGGGTCTCATCGGAAGGCTCCGCTGGGGCAGGAGCTGCTTCCGTGCTCGTGTGCTTGCTGGCGGGAATGCGTTCTCTGTGGGGTGTCGGGCTCGGGCTCTTGGTTTCTTGCTGATGGCTGGCTAGGGGAGCCCCCTCAGACCCTTGTCTCGTGGGTCTCCCCATGTGGCTCTTCATCCAAGGCAGCAAATAGAGCCACGCTCTTGGCAACACAAAAGTAACTCTTGTCACCTAGCCACAGAGGTAGTGTCCCTTTGTTCTTGGTTACGTGGAGGTCACCAGCCCCCACCCCGCAGAGAAGAGGAGGGAATTATATGGAAGTGTGAAGGTGGGATCATCCTGAGTCTTCTGAAGTTCACCCTCCAAAATCCTATTGATTTGCAAAGAACCTATAAAGTTCAGAGTTCTTAAAACTTGCCCTTTGAACCCTGGCTGGTGTAGCTCAGTGGATTGAGCACAGGCTGCGAACCAAAGCATTGCAGGTTCGATTCCCAGTCAGGGCACATGCATGGGCTGAGGGCCAGGTCCCCAATGGGGGCCACGTTGAGAGTCAACCACACATTAATATTCTTCTCTCTCTCTCTTTCTCCCTCCCTTCCTGTCTCTAAAAATAAATAAATAAAATCTAAAAACAAATAAAAGATAATCATAAAATAAAATAAAACTTGCCCTTTGGACCGGAATGATTCTGCCCAAGATCAGGACACAAGAAACTGCAGTAAGGGCTGCAGAGGCCGTGGAAGTGAGCCCCCAAGATCCCCCACGACAGGGAGCACTGTCGACTGGCAGCCCCAGGCGCCCCCGCTATGGACCCACCACCACAGTCGTGTCGCGGGCCCACTTCCTGCAGGCAGCTCCCAGTTCAGGGCTAGGCACATGGGGCCATGATGCCGGCCGACTCCTGCCAGGTACGCAGCTCTCCCGATAGGCGGCTTTTGGTCCAAGGCCCTCCCAGCAGCCCAGCCCCACCATTCTCGGAACGGGACTGCAGCCTGAGGCTCTTCCCGCCCCGTCCTCCCTCCTTCCTTCCCTCCTTCCGGAGGGGTCGGGTCCTTACTGTGAACTCCAGGCCCTCCCTGCCTCCTCCCAGCCCCTCCCACTGATGCGTCCCCCATGTTAGCCTGCAATGAACCATCGTGTGTGTGACCGCTGTCCTGGGGGCAATGACTGTGCACCGGGCCCCCTCGTCTTCAGGTGCACGGTCTTCGGAGGGCCCTGAAGGGGTAACTGGCCTCCTGGCTGGTGGGGGAGGGGGCGCCCTGGGCCAAGCACATGCCCAAATTCCTGGTCCATGATGCAGGTCCAGGACCACTAGACCCAACGCCGGGATAAAAGTCCCCTTTGTTGGCCACAGCAGGGACAGAGGGTCCTTGGCACGGTGTGTGAGCGTCACTGGAGGGGAAACTTGGGCCCCTGAGCCCACGGAAACCAGGCACGCCACTGACAGCGGCATTCTTTGGCCTTTGCCTGTTGGTCGGATCTCCGGGCTTAACAATGGAGCTCATTCTTTACTTCTGGAAAGGCGCATGGCCAGCGTTCATCCGTGCTACCTCTAGCCATCCCCCAGAGAAGGCCCAGGGGGTGCCAGACTCGGAAGGCCTGGGTCACAGCCCCCGGGCCCAGCTTCAGCCCAGACCAGCCTTCCACGCCGAGTGGCTGCGAGCCTGACCCTACTTGACCCCTTTTCCCAATTCCGAGGTTACAAGCCATTTGTCAGCCCAACCCAGAAACGAAGTAAACAAGACTTCCTAATAAATTCCATGTTCAAGCAGCTCGAAATATAAATTGTATTCATCTATTACAGAACAACAGGGGGGAGAAAAACCCTTCCAAGAGTTTTAAATGAACTGGCTGGTGAGGCGTAAGGGCCTCCAATTTGATTTTCCTTGTAAAGAATGTTACCGTATGAAACGTCAGTAATAATTCTGAATAAATTTGTGCGGGCAGTCCGCTGACATTTCTCCATATTTGCTGTGGCCCAGACTCTGTTCTGCATACGGAGGATACAGTGGGAGGAAAAGGAAAAATAAAAACCAAACATCCTAGAACCCTAAAATCTCAAGAACCACAGGATCGAGGGCTTAGAGTGGACCCATCACGACGCTTCAGTTTGGTTTGGGGATTTTGAAAGGACTTGTTGATACACATTAATATTTCCTTACAAACGCTCTCCAGCCCGGCAGCAATGCATTTTTGATGACGCAAGGGTCTTCCGAATACGACGCAGACCGGGAAGGGTCTGCTCTGCCCAGGTGCACGTTTCCCGTTACACGGTCCACGCGGACTCTCCCGCCGGCCCCTCGGCTGGTTTGCAACGAAACCCGTGCAGCTGAAACCGTCAGGAGAGGGTGAAGGGGTCGTTCCCGCCGTGTCCTCAGACAGAGCCTGGTCGCCTCGGGCTGTTACGTTCTGAGTTAGTGCCGGCCCAGCACTTCAGCCTCCTTCCGCACAGGCGGTGGGATGCCTTCCACCTGTGACACAGTGTTGTCAGTATTTTTATGTTTTTATGCCCAGTGGGAAAATCTTTGTCTTTCCACAGGTCAAGGTGCCCACCTTCTGTCTTCATCTGTGGTGGACACAAGAAGAGTATGTATTTCCTATCGGCCACGTTTTTAAAAATGGCCTTCATTCTTCTTGACTTTCCATGAGTTGTTCACGTTTTTTACCAAGGAGCTTTGTTTTGTTTTTCTGTAGTTTTATGAAACTCTTAGGGCCTACTCATGTTCTCTTGACTGAATGTGTCACCAGGACGTCTATGAAGTTCATCATTTTCTTTTAATGTCGAGAACTAACTGCCAATACCTTTCTGTCTTCAGACGACAGGATCTCTGTCTAGCCGTTGCTGCCTCATCTGCCCCCACCACACTCTGCCCCCCCCCCCCCCAGCCCCAGCTCTGCGAGAACTGTGGGATGCATGCTTTGGGATGCACCCTTCTTCATCCAGGGCCCTTTCTCAAAAATCGCATTCACTGTCATTGCTACAATATCAAACAATTTTAGCTGCTTATCCATTAGCCCGGTTCCCTTGTTCGAGCCATTTCTTTTCCAGTCCATCTCCCCTTCTGTGACGTTTTCACTCAGATTTACTTTTCGCTCTGCTTTACTGCTTACTTGAATCATCTTTTTACGATGAGCAGCTGCGGTGTATTTTCTGAGCCCGTTAGTCATTTAAAATCGCTGTGTCTTTGATGGGAACGACCATGAGTCTGGGAATCAGATTCCAAAGCCACATTCCCCCCCCTGAAAACCCTATAAAAATCACCGTCTTTTCATGCTGGGTTGCAATTAGAAGCTTAACAAAACGTCCTATCTTTCCGTCTACATCATCTCTGTTGTCCCCTAACCGAAACCAGGCAGGATTTCCTGTCTGCATTTGAAATGCACACGTCACTAAGACACAGCAACGTGGGGGGCGTCTTTCCGCCTTACTTGGATATTTTTTGTTTGTTTTTTATCTTTCCTATGATATGTTTAAAAGAATCTTCCCACTTGGAACATCCCGCACCCAACCCTCTATTGACCCTGCCCCCCCGCCCCCGTTTCTCCTCCACGTTCACTGGAGGGGCGTGATCCGCAAGCTCAGACCCTGACCTGCCCTGTTTTCTCATCTTCATCAGCGGGAGGCTGAGTTGATCCCTGAAGGTCACCAGCGTGGACCTCAGCTGCAGACCAACACACAGTCCTTCCTGGCAGCGAGGCGGTAGCAGCTCGGGGCTTCTCCTGTGGGGACCCCCGTGCCTGCGGTGACTTGGAAGAGACAGGCCAAGGGAAAGCCTACGTTCCTGAGCGTGAGTGGGCTGGGGAGAGAATACCAGAGTGTCCTGCTGTGGGACCATGAGGCAGCTGTGTGTCCGGGGGCAGGTGGGTGTCAAGGTCCCAGGGACAGCTGAGTTGCTGCCTTTGCCAAGTTGAGGAAGTGTCCGAGCTGAATGTTTCCGGTGACAGCCTTCTCAGGGAGAGACTTTGTGGGACCCCAGGAAGCGTGCTTCTCTTCCTGGCCAACGGCCACCAGCCCAGCCACCCCTCCAGTCCCCCACGGGGGGTGCGGAGGAGCCTGGTCCCCTCAGAGCTGGAAGTCCCGGGGGGGCCGGAGCTCAGACGCTGCGACAGGTCGGTGGTCTGCCCGTCCAAGGCTCCTTTCCGGGTGTGCTTATGGAAACCGCGGCCAGTGGAAGCAACCGCCCTTCTCTCCCTTCCAGCCCCGGGTTAGAGATCTTTGCACTGGAGCCTCACAACAAAGCTCCACCTGCTCTCTCATTATTGGGCAAAGTGTCCTTGGAGAAATGACAAGGATGCTGTTGGTCTGCACCGTGAGACATCGGCGGAGCTGTTCTCGGACCGAGTCTCGGTCTCCCACTCTGTGCCCTCTGCCCCCACGGGGTGACGGGGGTGGTGCCCCTGGGCCGCAGGCTCTCTGGGCCTCACCCCCGACTTTTTAGGCAGGCCCTTCTCATTCTCAGGACCCTCTTGCTGCTTCACGTCCCTCATTTCATCACTGGGAGGTTGCTTCCAATCCAACGGCCAGTGTCTAGCACAGGTGCTACGACTCTCTGGCCCTGCACAGTTGGCAGGCACCACTGGCCAATCACACTCATTTGGTCCGACCCCAAGGTGGCCCCGACGGGATCTGCCTTCTGTTGCTGAGACGCATTACCACACGCTTAGTGGTTTCAGCAGCACAAAGGTGTTAGCTCACTGCTCTGCAGGCCTGAGGTCTGACGCGGGTCTCGTTGGGCTCAACCCTAGACGCAGGAGGGCCGAGGTCCTCTCTGGAGACTCCAGGGGGCTTCCGGGCTCACAGTGCTTGCCAGCAGGACTCGGCTCTGTGCTGGCGGGAGACTGAGTCTCCACCCCAGCTGGCTGTCAGCGGGGGTCACTCTGGCAACTGGAGGCCTCGCTCAGGCCCCTGCACAAAACCCCACACCTGGAACCAGCATGAGGGTGCTGAGTCCTCGTGCTGCCACCGTTCTGATCCCTTTCTGCCCTCCCCTTCCACCTCGGAGGGCTCGCGCGGTCACTTGGGTCCCACAGGGCGCATGTGCAAAGCCTCCTCTGCCACGTCAGGTGACAGATGCACAGGTCCCCGGGTGGACATCTGTCGGGAGCTGTCATTCCATTTACTACGTAAACTAAATCCAAGTCATTTGTTTCTCCATCTTTCTTTGGGGGCGGGGGAACCTTAGTCCTTTCAGGCTGCTGTAGTGAAATACCACAGACTAGACACCTTGTGAAAAAGAGAAACTGATTCCCCACAGTTCTGGAGGCTGGAGGTCAGAGGGCAGGGCCGGCACGGCCAGGGAAGGGCCCTCCTCCAAGCCGCAGACTTCTCCCTGCGTGCTCCCGCAGCGGAAGGGGCAGGAGAGCTCTCTGGCTCTCCCATCGGGGCGCGGATCCCGTCCAGGAGGGCTCCACCATCATGGCCTCAGCACCTCCCAGGGGCCCCACCCCCTAACGCCACCACCTTTGGGGTTAGGACCTCACCTTCTGATTTCAGGGAGGACGCGTTCAGACCCTAGCAGGTAAGACTGACCGCTGAAAATATGCGACTTAAGGTGTTATTGTACACAGAGATTGTGAAATAACCACCAATATCAAGCTAAGCAACGTATCTATCATCTCACAAAGTTGCCCCTTGTGGTTCTGGGGGATGAGAACACTTAAGATCTGCCCGCTTAGTAAATTTCAAGCACGCAGGAGGGTGTTGTTAGCCACATTCACGTTGCTGAGCTCTAGATGTCCAGAACTCTCTCACCCTGCACAGCAGAACTGCACACCCCCTGGCCAGCACCTCCCCATCTCCCCTACCCGCCCGGCCCCTGCCAATCAAATCGCCACCCCACCCTCTGCTTCTGTGCACCTGACTACTTTAGGGTCTACACAGCAGGGAGCTCGGGCATAGTTGTATTTCTATAGGGCACACTCGCCAGCCTTACACGAAGAAGGGAACCCTTCGCCAGTGGGCCAAGGTTGCTGTCGTGCAGGGCCGGTGGGTCAGAGAGCTAGCATGCAGCGTGGTGACCACAGCTGACGGCGCAGCGGTGAGGGCTGGAGGGGTGCTGGGAGGGTGGACACCTGGCGCTACCCTCACACGCACAGAAACGGTAGCTCCAAGCAGACGGCGTGTCCTTTCGAGTGCAGTAGCAAGCACTCCCTGCACAGAGGTATATAGCGAATCATCCTGTTTTGCATGTTGACCGTACACAATTTTTATTTGAAAAATCTTTTCTAAAAGAAGGAGGTCCTGGCACGGGCAACGACGGGGGCAAAGCAGGAAGATGGGGTGCTGAGTGAGACCAGCCACCCCTTCCGGCCGCTCCCCAGGAGCTCACTGCAGAGTGATTGACGCCGGCCCGGAAGTCCGTCTGGCGGACAGTTTGGGATACGGAGTCGGGGAGGCTCAACGGATCGGCATCTTCCACTCAGCGTGAGCCTTCAGATGTCGGCCCCTCCCGGGGTGAGCTGTAAGAAGATTGACACTTCCAGGACAGGGCTGGTTACTAAGTGGCCCTTGTGGCCTGCACGGTGTCATTCTGCACGACGTCTGAGCCTCCCAATTGTGCCCACTCCAGCTGGGAGCGTCCGATTCCCACGGCGCCAGCTGAGGCTGCCACGGCTTGTGTCCCAGCCCTTCGGGGATTCTGGGACCACAGCTACCTGCCGTCAACATAACCCGTCAGCTTCAAACAACAACACGCCAAACAATGGTAACTGAAACAGCTGTTTGAACCAACGGTGATCTTTTTTCCTCTTTAACGGGCATTTTAGCCACGGACAACTCGAGAGAGAGCCTTTGCAAATGAGGACGCGAGCTAAATAATGGCTCTTTTGTGCTGCGAGTGACTTCCCAGATGAGGTGACTGACGTCTCCATGGGTCTCAGATGGGCGAGGGAGTAATTAAGAAGCAGCTGATGCGGGCTGACGGGTCCCCCTCTGACTCTCTGACACCATTGCACAGAATACATTCCACTCTCGGCCTGGAAACCGGCCTCCAAGTTAACCGTTTCCTCCTTGCGCCCTCTTTTCCAGGGTTCGCGTTTTCCCAGCACTTCTGCACACCAGTTCCAGGAGTGCTGTGCGTTAGGCCTGAATGGGTTCTCTTCTACAGGATTACCCGTGACTGCCATTAATCTGTTTCGAAATTTATGTCTTTATTTGATGTGTAGTTCAACGAAAGAAAACCTGTGCAGGATTGAAACAAATCAAAAAATGCAGGAAGGCTGGCCCTGGCTGGCGCGTAGCTCAGTGGATTGAGAGAACCAAAGCATTGCAGGTTCGATTCCCAGTCAGGGTACATGCCTGGGTTGCAGGCCATGATGCCCAGCAACCGCACATTGATGTTTCTCTCTCTTTCTCTCTATCTCCCTCCCTTCCCTCTCTAAAAATAAATAAATAAAATCTTAAAAAAATGCAGGAAGGCTGAAAGTGAAAGGCAACACATTGCTGCCCCACTCACTTGTCCCCAAGCCTTGTCACTGGCTCCTGATGGCTGTCCTCTAGACCTAAAGTCTATGCACACGCCACTCCGTCCTGACTTACCAGCTTTGCATGTGCTCCTGGTTTTCTGTTAGGATGTATCCGGTCAGGTCAACATCCCTCACTTCCCTCCACCCAATGCAGTCACATCGCTGCCTGTAGTCACTTTCACAAACATGACCCCCTGTAAACTTCCTCCGCCCTTAGTTGTGTTTCCAAGCCTGCTCCCCAACAGCCCGATTAGTGCAGCGGCACCAGGGCCTCCGAGAAGGCAGGCGGTGAGGTGGGGTCTGAGCAGGGTGAGTCGGTATCATGAAGATCTCAGCTGTCCCCATGTTAATGTGTAATTGCCAGCGTTCCAGTGAGAATGTCAACAAGAAGTTTATGAACCTAGAAAAATCGACACTGATGTTCACGTACCAGGGGTGTCCAACCTTTTGGCATCTCTGGCCCACACTGGAAGAAGAAGAGTTGTCTCTGGCCACACATTAAATACATTGAGACATGTAATCACAAAAAAAATCTCATAATGTTTTAAATAAATTTACAGTTTTGTGTTGGGCCCCATTCACAGCCATCCTGGGCCGCATGCGGCCTGCGGGCTGCAGGTCGGACACCGCTGGTACCTGCATGGAAAGCTAAGGAAACACAGGGAAGAACCTAGTGACAGGTTCTGGCTCTTCAGGTAGGAGAACCTTCTAGAAGGCCTCCGTAAGTAAAGCAGTGTATACTGAGTCACGAATAGACAGACAGACACGTGGACTAGAATAAATAACCCAGAAATAGCCCCAAGTACCTGCAGAAATTTAGTGTATGGTAAAGATCGTATTTCAAATCACCAGAGCGAAGACGAACTTTTTAACAAACGGTGCTGGGGCAAGTAGGTAGGCACGTGGGAAACACTAAAATTAGGTCCGCGCCTCGCACGACAGGCAGGAAGCGACTCCAAGAGGGTCAGCGCTCCGCGTGGAGAAGCCCAGAGACGCCCACCCGCTGCGGCTACCGGGAGCACGCTCTCGTGCGTCTCGGTGGAGAGAAACGCCTTCCCATGGTGAAACCTCGGAGAAGCAGCAAAGCTGAGGGCTGATAGACTTGACTGCGTAACGTAAAAAATCTCCCACTCAGGAAAAAAAATCACCATAAATGAAGCTAAAAGAAAACTGACAATTGAGAGAGATACTCACAACATGTATCAGAGACAAAGGAGAGCGTCTCTCATACAAAGCATTCTTCAACACTGAGAGAAAAGTGACTAAAATCTGATAGAAAAATGGGCCAAGAGCACGGGCAGACGACTTATGAAAGACGCAGAAATGGCCCAACAGACATGAAAACACCGTCGGCCTCACTCGACCAGAGAAACGCAACTAAAGCGACAGTGAGACTCCACTCCCCTCCTACCAGACGGACAAGAATTCAGAAGTACGACAGTACCTGCGGGCCAGAAGCTACGAGAAGCCAGGCTCCCCCCTGGCAAGAATGGGAACCGGCACAGCCCGCCCGGAGGAGAATCCGGCAATTTCTATCTAACCAACTGCACGTGTGTTTGCCTGGCGACCCGGCCCCTGACATGAAGACGGGTTGTCTGTCCTCGCTGTTTGCGATTGAGGACAATGTGGATGGACACCCAGCCTGCGAGAGCGGACAGACCAGCCGTCAGACCCCAGCATGGCAGAGCGCTGGGCGGCAGGGGAACAGAAGAAGGACGAGGGTTGCCCTAAAACGTAGTGGAGGGATTTCCAGGAGACCTTACTGTGGGAAGGGGGTGGGGCAAAGTGCGTAGGAGGACTAAGGCGGGCTGCCCCCTGTGTAGAGAAAAAGAGAGAATAAGAAAATACACATTTGTGCAAAAAGACGCACAGAAAGGAGGGTGCTGGACACTAATAGTATCGGCCACACTCGGGAACAAGGGGGAAAGGATGGGAAAGGGAGAGGCCTCTGAGCCGGTTCCGACTTCTGGAGCCAAAAGAACGTGTCACGCACTTAAAGTGAACGAGAGCAACAAACCCTCACCATGAAGTACAAACAGAAACCAATGAGCGTAAGTATCCCGTGACTCAAAGGAAGGACAAGCGCAGCGGAGCAGGAGGAGGGCGGGCAAACCCAAACGACACGGCAGCGCGGGGTTTCGGCCCCACGTGCTCGGGCGGCAGGCAGGAAGGACGGTGGGCGGACACGGAACCCCAGCTGCGAGGTGCGTTTTGCTCCGTAGCCTGGATAGTGCTTCTGAAACGGTGTATTCCAGCACCGAGGAAATAAGGAAATGCGCGGTGGGTGACGGGAGCTAGATGTCTCGTTATCTGAGAAGGAAATGGAAACTATGGAGAGAAGGAAGTTTAGAGTGAATCCTGAAGTGATGGGTGTCGGAGGTACCAGTATGATCACACGGCTTTGAAGATAGATAAATAGAGATAGATAGATAGATGGATGGAATTAATAAATAGAGAATAAATGGATGAGTGGATGGATGGATGGATGGATGGATAGATGGATGGATAAATGATGGGCAGGAAGATGAATAGATACTAACTTTTCTCTCTCTGCTGGGAGAGCATAGAAGCAACGATACCGAGTGGTACTAATCAAAGCTATTACCCAGATCTTGGGTTTCTACACAACATTCCCCATGAAAGAGAACCAGAGCTTCTTAGAGAAAGAGCTGGTCTGGGGTCGGCGACAGAGCAGACCTTGGAGAAGATCCTGGGCCGCCCCGAGTGTGCACACAAGGACTGCCGTAAGAGCGGCGGGAACGTGTCAGAGGGACACGGGGCCGTCTTGAGCGCCCTCCCGCCAGCCCAACCTGGGACGATTTGAGCATCAAACCAAGCAATGACAAAATCCTGACGGACACAGGCCCACACAGGGAAAAGGAAAGATCTCTGAGAGTAAAATACCAACTAATGCATGTAAAAATAATGCATGATTTTCTAATCATGAAGTTAGAAAAATCACCGTTTGGCAACTGTCCTGCTACACACCGATTCAGGATGTGACCAGTGACTTAATGAGCGTCTCTCAGCGTGGCCGTGGCGTGGGAACGCCGCCCGGCTCGATGAGAGAGGAGGTGGGTCGTGGGACAGTTACCAGACCAAGGAGGCCCGTCCCCTGTGAAAGCCCGGACGGTGACAGAGCTCAGGCCAGATGGCTGGTCAGACACCGAGAGGTTTACCTGTTCCCTGCACAGCCCTTGCCCGTTGAACCTCATTGCTGGGCACATCACAGAGGGTGCCCTTCAGGTCGCAGGGAGCTACCAGACCGGTAGGATCGCCTGGGTAGCAGGCTGGCGTGCACGAGGTGGTGCTGTATAAACCAGCGGGTGGGTGGGTGGGGGTGCTTCGGCAGTCCCCAGGCTACCAGCCCCCCACTCAGCAGTAGCCCCTGGGACCCATTAGCACCGACAGCCTTGCCTCTTCCTGAAGCATGCAAGCCTCATTCTCAAGGGCAGGCGTTGAGTCCCCGCACGCAGAGGGTCGCCCGTAAATTGCAGCGTTTTTATGATGTTGGATGTTTCTCGTCACCGTTCAAACGAAACCCATCGGGGCGGTCTGGGGGTGGGCACCAGATGGCTCGCCTGCCTGTCCCCGAGGGCCTCGAAGGGGAGTAATGACATTCTTCCCGATCTGACGCGATCATTTTAATCACGGAAACGTGAGCACCCCGCTGCTAATCCGGGCGCTGGGCTTCCCCGCTCCGGGGTCCGCCCGGTGGGGCGTGCGATTCATGAGCCTCCCCGGTGGCATCGCTCGAGCAGCCGTTATAATGGGAAGAGCAGATTGGCAGGGAAGAGGAATGGAAATTGCAGGTTTCCCCTCAGCCTCTTTGTCCCTGGAAAGGGGGAGAAAGGGGGGAGGGTTTGTTTTGGTTCGATTGCCAAGTCAAAATTTCCACTTTCTGGCCTATTCACTGGTTACCATCTGTGCAGCTAAAGGGCCGTGAGGATTCTAATCCCACGGTTCGCTTTTCGGAATGTTTATCTGCCCGAGCAGCCAGCCAGCGTTCTCTGCACGTGCTCCTCGTGGAGGGAGGAACCCCACACGGCACCTGACCACAGAGGCCCCCCACCTCCACCTCCACCACCCCCCATCCCCCAGCCGTGGACCGACGTAACTCCAAACTTCAACTCGACGCTCTAATTCAAGACCAACACAGCTGAGAGGCGGACTCAGACAGGTTTCCTTTTATTTCATGCTCTGGAATCCTTCTCAATGCTTCTTTAAATGGCCGGTTGACAAGTTTTGTTTATTTCAGAAGACGCACGCGTGGTGCTTTTCTTCTCTTTTAAAAATGAATGTATAGCCCTGGCTGGCATAGCTCAGTGGATTGAGCGCGGGCTGTGAACCAGGCATCGCAGGTTCGATTCCCAGTCAGGGCACATTCCTGGGTTGTAGGCCATGGCCCCCAGCAACCGCACATTGATGATTGATGTTTCTCTCTCTCTCCCTCTCTCTCCCTCTCTCTCTCTCTCTTCCCTTTCTAAAAACAAATAAATAAATCTTAAAAAAATAAAAATAAAAATGAATATATATAGTTCTTAGAAGAGTTCCATAAACACATTGGAGAAAACACAGAAAACAGAAAATATTATCCACAGCCCCTGTGTCAGACCACAAATGTTTTGTCCTTGGCAGAACCGCTGTGTCTGTTCTCTGATGTTCTGTGTCTGCGTTTTCCCCGCTCACAATTTCCCACTTTTATTCTGCAGATATGTTGGTTCCTTACTGGAAAGCTTAGGAAGTCATTCCTCCTCTATAGCAGCCAATTTCAATTTCTTACCGCTTTTTCATCTATTTTTTAAATGCTCTAGTTCATCTAGAAATGACCGGATTTTGCTGTGTATAATGTGCTCCTGTGTATAGGACGCACCCACATTTTTGGCCCTGACTTTCAGGAAAAAAAATCTTTAAAAAATTTTTTTTGATTCAGTTTTTTATTTATTTATACTGAGAAACAAAACTGGTGATCGTATTCCAGCGTATTTTTTGTGTACGGATATCACTATTGCTTTCTGGAGTTACACTTTTAACACACAAGCATAAGTAAAAGAAGTAAAAACAGTTATATAGATACAGAATTAGCACTACCCATGTCCTTATTTTTTGCTCAAAAATTTCGGCAAAAAAGTGCACATTATACGTGGCAACATGCGGAACTTTGGTGAAAGACGAGACCTTCACCCACCCCTGTGAGGAAGCACCAAGAGCTGTCCAGGGGGGCACTTGGGTCCCACACACGTCCCTCCAGGCCCTGCTGTGGGACAGCGACCCACCTCCCCCTGTCTGTCCCAGTTGGAAACTCCTGCCAAGAAAAAGGCTCCTCTGGCTTGTGGAGCCCTGCACCCAAGGCCGGCTAAGCAGTGAGCACAGCTTGTAGTTCAGTGGGACTTGCGTCCCCTGGCAAGAGGACCCCCCCTCTCAGGGCCTGGACATCTTGTTCTGCCGAGCTCAGAGTTGTAGGGACACCAAGCCCCCAGTGGGTCACAGGACCTCAGGGAGAGAGAGGCCACCCCTGTCCCACCCCAGGGCTCCAGGATGCAACCGTCGTACTGCTGGGGCACAGCTCACTCCGGGCACCTGCTGCACCCTGGAGAGTGGCACCCCTTCTCGGAGCCGTGCCTCCCAGGCCTCTCCTGCACTCTCTCAGGCGGGGTCCGTGGGCGGTGCCATCCGTAACCCGGCTCTGGACTCCCTTGCCCTGCCCTCCTCCCTCTGGGCGGATGCCGTGTTGTGTGGCACTCCAGGCTCGGGGCTGAGTGCTTCTGACGCACCAGAGGGCGGCGAAGTGGAGGTGAGGGTCTGAGACGTCATCACCCCGCAGGGGGCCCCGGGAGATGCCCGAGACCGACCCCCAGACCCTGCGGGGTCCCGCCGCGGTGGCATAGACACTCCCCCAACACACCCAAGAGAAGCTTCAGACCACGTCCGCAACAGGCGACACGCGCAGTCTCACTGACGACCTGCAGGCAAGCATCGCGGCCAGGGCGACGCAGGCGGGTGCAAGAACGGGCGAGCGGAAACAGGGTACCTGCCACTCAGAAGGGCTGGCGGCTGCTGATTGGCCCTGAAGTCTGGAAGGCCGTTCCCACAAGCCAATGGGAAGGCGACAGGTGTTGGCCGTGAACCGCTGGTGCAGACAGGCTCGCTGCCACGCAGGTTTACAGATGTCTGTCCTTCCGGCCTCTCCAACACCCTACCTTCCCATCTCGGACCCTGGGCAGTGGTTACTATCAAAACTTAAACACTAAAACTTGGGTGGTTCCTCTAGAAAATTGTCAACACTTTCGGTGTATTTTAGTGAAGTCACTTTTTTCTAGGAGTCCTTTTATAGTAAGGAGCTGCTGTTTGATAAAACCTGCCGCGTAATGTTTCATTAGACAAAGAGTAAATCGCTCCATTGCTAACAAAATCTGCCCGCACCCCCGGCGCACAGGCCGAGCAGCGAGTGTACTGGGACGGGACAGGTCACCTGCAGGCCGGAAGGCGCTCCCCAGGTGGGATGCGCCCTGCTCTGGGGAACACAATGCGAGATGTAGCACTTTGCCTTCCGCTCTGGAAGGAAGTCTGAACGAGCCCCTGGAGCCTACCCCGAAGGAACAGGTCCCTGCATCTTCATAGCGCCTGCCACCCAGGGGGACGCGTCTCACCGGGGCCTCCAGCACACCAGCCACCTGCCGCTCACCGTGACGTGACGTCATCACTGGAAGGGACTAGTGTCACATGCTGCAGGGTCCAGACCCCCGTTGTGCCAGAGGTCGGGAGAGTCGCCGCCGCTCCTGGGAACGGTGTGGACGGACGTGCAGCCCTGTCCACACGGCGGAGCCTGAACGGTTCCAGTGCCGCTTCCCTGCTCCGACACCAATACCGCGTCCCATGAGGCTGGCCGGCCACCGCGCCAAGGTTCCTGCCTGGTTGCAATGGCAGAAGCGACCCTCCAGAGCCACTTGGTGGAAGCTGGACTGGCAGGTTACATGGGACTGTGACGGGGACCAGCTGCCCTGCACCCTAGGTCTTTGAGAACCACAGTGATGCCCCGCCTCCTCTCCTCCATAGGGTGCCACAGCATTCCTTGTTTCCTTGGGCTGGAGAGCAGGCAGTCGGAGGGGCTTCCACTCAACCGTCTCGCTGCGACAGCTCTCCTTGCACGAGCCAATGAACGGTTATTCGGGTCTTCCAGCTGTGAAATCTATCAATCCCAATTATGGATCCGTAACGAGGGACCGGAAAACATCCCTGGAGGGCACCGCCAAAGCGGTTGGCACATTCGGGGTTGGACTTTGACCAAGATGCCATTTATTACTTGGTCCCCACGTGCCCTCACCCCAACAGGGGACAATTTGCACCTCTGAGTACCAATGTCAGCACAGACTTGCTCACTGTAAGTCTTCAGAAAGCACCGGTGTCCTCTTCCGTGGTGTCCTGGCACTTGAACAAATAAATGGTCATGGCTCCTTTGGGGAAGACTGGGGTTTGCTAAGGCACCAGATGTGATCGAGTTGGGGAGCCCTCACTCCTGGGCACCTGTGGAGCCCTTCGTCGGGGGTCCGAGCCTGAAGCCTGGCTCAGCTCAAACGTCCGTGGCGTTTTATTGGCGTGACTGCCCCCCCGCCTCCCACTCATTTGCTCTTGCTTTCTTTTGATTTTATACACAAAATATACCACCGTTGGCAGCCCGTCTGTCCTTCCCCAGGGTGCCGTGTTTTGTTAAGTATTAAGTATGAAATACAATTCTTGGCTGCCGCTCCAGCTTTGCTGGTTGCTCTCATAATTGCGACCATCTGGCCCCTGGGGGTTAGGTGCTGGCCTGGTCTCCATTGCCTCAGGGCCTTCAACGGCTACAAACACCCCTGTGAGCCAGCCGAGCTCTGCGACAGCCCCTCCTGCTGGCAGCTTTGGCCCAGGGCGGCCCCACAGAGGCCAGGGGAAATGCCCGGACTGTCCCGGCCGATGGTGGATGAAGGGATTAGAAGGCTCAGGTGAGTGGACACGTTGAGGGGAGCAAACCGGGGGAGCTGCCCTTGAACTTCTCAGTGGTGCCCATGTCCCATGCACCTCACAGCTCCTGGTGGCCTTGCTGAGTGGCACGTCCCAGCCCTTGCCACGGATCAGGGAACACAACCCCCTAGTGAGTGCTCTGGCCCCCACGCACCCGACAGCCAGCTCGGAGCACAGGCCGCCCATCAGGAGGCCCGGTGGTGGACCTCAGGCACCAGGCTCCTGCTCCGGGCCATGTGCTCTCAGGGGCTGGGAGCTGGCCAAGACCAGGGTGGCCTCATCTCTGGCCCGAGGTGAGCTCGGGGCGGGACTCGGAACTGCTGGGCCCGCAGCCGAAGGGCCAGCCCCACCCCAGAGGAAGACCCGAGCAGCAGCCCTCTGGGGCGGCTGTGTCTCTGGTACAATTGTCGGTGTTTCCATCATTATCTGTAGGGTTTTTGAATATTTTTCTTAAGTTTTCAAAGAACGGCAGTCCTTTTTGATTCACAGAGAACCATAAACATATTTTATAAAAGTGAATTGGCCGGTTCGGCCCCTTTCCTGCCACAGCCTGAGGCCACTGGGGCCTGGGAAAAAGCAGAACTGCCCAAGCGGAAGGCAGAGCGGAGCAAAGAAGGAGGTCGTTGGGCTGCACCCCCAACCGGTCACATGGCTGGTAGGTTACCTGTCGCACACGTGTGTGATGACTGACCTGAGAGGCCCCTTGCATTGTCTTCCGGTGCCATGACAGGGGGGTTGCAGGGTATGGCCCCAGCGTTCAGCGTCAGGATGGGAAGAGATCAGGGTGTCCGTCGCTGAGGGGTCATCTGCGGTGGCAGCAGGCAAGGCGGAAAGGGCGGGCACAGCGTCGGAGCCGAGCTCCTGAGAAATGCAGGTGAGTGAGGGGTGCCCTCGCAGGAGCCTCTGGAAAGGTGGGAACCCCAGGCGCCGCTGGAAACAGTCATTGTTGCCATAGAACCGAATTTCCCCACATCCCCTGACCTCCCCAGAGGGCTCGTCTGCCCAGCACGGGGCCGGGGAAGCCCCTTAACCTCTCCCACGGTCTGAGCTGCCTTCCCCGGGAGGGAGACGCCAGCCCTTCCTCCCCCTGCCACAGCCAGGCACGCCACGCGGGAAATGCCGAGATGCTTGCTTAAGAACACGGGTGAAATAAGCCCCATGCGTCTTCCCCGGCGAGACGGAAGCAACACCGTTTGTCTCAGGCACGCGGATGAAAAATGAAAAGCCCCGCCTTCTCCCTGCCCCCGCGGCCGGCCTCGGCGATCCGTCTCGGGGCGTTTCCCTCCCGGGAGAGGCACGTTCTGATTTATCTCTAGGTGGTGTGTGCTGCTTTATGAATTTTAATTCTTAAGACGCCTTAAATCTAATGGAAGTAGAAGTGTAATTCTTAAGCTGGAAAAAAAAATCCTGTCTCGTGGAGCCCCTATGAAGATTCATGAGTTAATATTTACACGGGACTTTGAAAACATGGGCGAATAGGATTGTTTTTTTTAACACAGTGGTAACCAGAAGCGTTATAATCCCCTCCTGCATTCCGGAAGCGGGGCACTCTTCTTGACTCGCTCGTTCCTGGTTCACGAAAGCGTGGCTGACAGTGGCCACGTTTCCCTGAAGCCGATGGACTCTCCCTAGGCACCTACCCACCGGTTGTTTCCAAAGTTCGGTAGTACGGGAAGAGGAATCCGGGGTTTTGGAGACCTCACTCCTCACCCAGGCTTGGTGGTGGCCTCCCCACCGGACCGGCACCAGAACCCTCCCCTCCCCAGGCCCACTCTCCTCACCGTGACAAGTGGCTCGGACGGTGGGTCGTAGTCAGTTTGGGGTCGCAAGTCCTGGGACTGCCCTGCGTGCCGGAAGCCTTGGCCATCTGCCGGGAAGAATGTGATGTGCCCCATTCACGGGCCGTTCGGCTGGGGGGGAGTGTGAAACTAGGGGGAGCCGCTCCGAGGTCCCCTCTGAAGATCCCCAGATCACCTCTTGGATCTCTCCCTGCTCTTAAGGTTTATAATTCCGTGATGAGGGCGCCTGCCTGTTAGGAGGAGGGAGACCAGGGGAGGTGCTGAGCTGCCGGCCCTCTCACACCTCTCCGGTCCTATCCAGGTAGACTGTGGGTGGGGGAGGGGGGGACAGGTAGGAGGCCTGCAGGACAAGGGCCATTGCTCACGGCCAGATGCCGGGCATACTTCCCATTTTTTTCTGAGACCACAAATATTTCCATGCTTGGAAACTGTTATTCTTTTTTTTCCTGGTGTGAGCTTCCATGGTCCCCGGTACCTGGCGCCCACTTAACACTGATCGCTTTGATCTTTCCAGTAGGCGAGGGTCCCAGCTCTATCACCCCGTCATTACCTACCTCCACGGACCCAAAGGCTCTCCTCGGAGAAACTGCAGCCCATTGTTGTGTCCACTCTTTGCATATGGCGACGTGACCCCTTCAGGTGGCTCACCACGGACCCCTTGACTCCCAAAGGGGATGCGTCTCATCAGACACTCGGCACCGAACCAGAAACATTGGACTCTATGGTCTGTGTGCGGGGCTGAGGCTCCTCCCCTCGTGGGCGAGACCCTGGGATACGTCCCCCTCACCTCCTCTCCAGGCAAGACGGCCAACTCTTTCCTGGCCTCCAGCGCCTTGTGGGGGACATCCCATCTCCAGTTTCCCAGTCCCACCCTCAGTAATTCAGAGACCGCACGGGCCCACCCACAGAAGCCCCTCCCTCCGCCCTGGGCCCTGAATGAGCTGTGACACCCTCGGTTGGCCTGAAGTCATGCCCGAACACACCTGACCTTGACTCTTTTGAGGTCTTAACAGTGAAAATCCTTTGGGTTGCAAATATCAGAAATCCAATGCAAAGTAGTATAAGCAAAAAAAAAAAAAAAAAGGGGAGGAGGCTATGTTCAAAGAATCCTAAGGTTTGTCAGGAATGCAAATGTGAGAACCCGTCCAGCCTGCAGAAACACATGAATCTTCATGTATTCTGAAGCACTGGGGAGCTCTGCGGCCTCAGCATCGCTCTCCCTCTCCTATCCCCCAACCCAGCGCCCTTCCTTCCTAGGGTCACACGACGGAAGCCTCAGCGGCCCGTCCAAACATCAGGCACCCGCATCGAGTCAGGTGCCTGCTGGAGACCCAGGCCCCTGCGGCCGGTGGGCAGGGCCGCGCAGCACGGTGGCAGCCCCTCCTGTGGGGAGCGAGAATGGGAGGGGATGACATGCATTTGAACCTGGGCGGTCCGTAGTCACCTCACATTCAAGGTGAGCTGGGTAGAGAGGGAAATGCCGAGAGCTTTGGAGATGAGCCTGTCCTATTGGGGTTGGACTGTGTCACTTAGTGATGTCAGTGCTTAGACATTTCTAAACGTGCAGAGAATCGTATTAAGAGTTTTTTTTGGCGGGGGGGGGGGTGGTCAAACCTGTGCTGGGGAGCAAGATCTCCAATGCTCCAGGAATAACAGTTTTGCAGCTTCTGTTATGCCTCGGGAAGTGAGGGGTGAAGAAGGACTTCTTCTTCCCGGTGTGGACACCCGCTAGTAGAACGAGGGTCTCTGGGCTCCACCGCAGAAAATGGGGCGAAAAATCGGCGTCATGAGCCGAAGCCGCATTTCTTCCGCCCACACCTGTGAGGCTTTAAACGTCAAACCTTGAAAGGTCTTAAGCTTATGCTAAGCTCTGTTCATATTCAGACGAAACACGGAACGCTCCAACCTGCCAGTCCTACCGCCTGGACAAACCCTCTCCGGTGAAGCCCGTCTGCGAGCTCCATCCGAAACTCCGGCGCCAGCAAAATGCCACGTATGTTCTCCAATTAGAACCTGTTTCTGATGAATCTCCAAAAATAATTATTCACATCATGCTGAGTGTAGGTATTTTTAAAGTCTCTCCTAACCCAGTTTCTTCCCTCATGCTACATTTTCCTCGAGTTCTGGAGAAACACCAACTTAGAAAATGAGTCCACGATTTTGAATACAATGAGTCAACAACAAACGTAAGTCTGACCCGGCGGTCACAACATCAGGCTGAACGTGTAGTTTTTTCCGGAGTTCGCTCGCCCTGCCTTCCCGGCTGCAGAGGCCGGTTCTGCCCGGGCGTGGGGCATGCGCCCCACCAGCTGTCCCTGCAAACACTCACCTCTGGGCCACGCTCAGGAGGTGCCTGGGTTCTCTTTAAAAAGTGACCGATGAAGGGTGACTCCGTGACCACCAGACGCAGGGGGGTGCCCGCTGACAGAGCGAGGCTCGGCCACCTCCAGCAGGACCGGCTGACGAGGACAAAGTGCCTGGAGCTCTGCCGGCTCCCAGGGCGAGCGCGGGACAGTCTGCGTGACACTGCCTGGCCTGTCGGCCTAAGGAGGCCCGGCCCTGCGGCCGTGCACCCCTGCTCGGTTTCCGACTCTCCCGTTCCACCCGCCCCCTTGGCCTTCCCGGCTGAAAGGCCCGTGCAGGGCTGGGGCTCTCATGTCCTTAGTGGAGCGGTGCAGGTCGGCCCCTGCCTTCCTCTGGTCCCCGCAGGGCTGATGCCATCCGTGCTGCCGAAGCCCCTGGAAGGATGTGTGCAGAGACTGGCTCTGACCCACAGGTGTCCGGGACCGGCGTGTCCTCTGTGGCTGTGGGTCACAGCTCACCATGGCCGATCAGTCCCTTTCCAGGAATTTTGCAAGTCTGTTACGAAACCGTCAGTAGCTTGGAGTCGGCCACAGTGGGGGGAGCATTTACCCCACAGAAACGGACACATGTTAACAACTTGGGCTTTGGGGTTTTTTTCCCCATGAAGCCAGTTGTGGCATGTGTTGGCATACCACTGAGGCTGGGCCATCTCTCGGCCACCGAGACACATGACCCCTCCCTGCTTTCTCAGGCCGAGGAGAGCCCGGTGGGGAAGGTGGGGCTGAAGGGGATCAGGTTCCCCGGATGAAAGTGCGGTCAGAGCCAGAGGTCACAGCAAAGGAGTCCTGCAGTTGGCCCGGGGAACAGGTCACTTCTGCGGCCTTTCTCCGAGTCAGATTGCACAGTGTTTGTCTGGGTCAGCTCCAAAGAAGGCTTCGTGGTTTTCCTTCCTTTTCCGTACGGCTTCTCTGGGACTCTGGGACGACCTTGGACGGGAAGGTGAGGTGGAAACGTAAGTGGCTAATGAGGCCCCCTGTACCCCCTTCCCTGGGAAAGAGGCCAGTTCCTGGTGAACACGTTCAGGGAGCCCGGGGTTAACGGCAGGGTGGGATGGTGTGCACACGTAGTGAAGCTGGAGGCGCTGGGTGGCCCGTGCTTTCTCGGGGACCCACACCATGGCTGCCCCCGGCAGGCCTCACCTGCGCTATGTGAAGACCCTCTGTTTCCAACCACAGCGGCCTCTGCATCATCCCTTGGCCTGTGGGCTTTCTGCCGGAGACGGACAGCCCCCCAGGGGACTGAGGAGCGGGTGTGTGGACACCCGGCACCCAGGTGGGCATGCCTCTGAGGCACACTCCCCACGTGTCACCCCAAGCTCCTTGGGGACTTGAGGGCCGGCATCCCACGTGGTAAGTGACTTAGTGACACGCTCTCTCTGGGGTTTCCCCCCTCCCCCCTCCCTTTGCCGTCTCCCCCTGGTGCTCCCGGATTACCTCCCGAGTGAGCCACCAGGGCTGGGGCCCCGTCCCCCCACCCTGAGCCTGCATCGGGGAGGTGGGCTAGGACCGTCCTCTCTCCCGCTGGGACTTACTCTCGGGGGCCTGCGTGTTGTGCCCTCCGTTCTCCCAGGGGAGCCAGGCCTGGGCCAGGACGCAGGGATGGCGTGGCCCAGCCAGAGACGGGATTCCTGCCCCGAGATGGGGTGCTGGCCGTTGCACCATCGTCTGGCTCGTAGTCAGATCCAACGGCGGCTTCACCCATGCCAGAGCCCTTGCCCAGGGCCCGGGACCTGGGACGCTGAGGACTGACGACACACGCGTGTCTGGTGGACCCCGGCACCTGGTGTTGGCCTTCTGGCCTCCCGGACGGCGAGAGAACAAACATCCAAGCCCCCAGTTTGTAGCTCCAGGTTAGGGCAGCCCTGGGAGCTGAGACGGTACCTATTACCTACCTTCCCCTGTAAACCATCCACCATGCCCGACTTGAGGGTCGGGGGTGCATTCCATGGATGTCTATGCATCAGGTTCAAGGGCGTGCGGAACCTGACGCCAGGGCCCGCGGCCGTTAGTGAAGGCCGATTGCATGTTCTCTTCAAGCAGAAGCCTCTGGGCTGGTATTCCGAGCCTGCCCAGGCCTCCGGCAGGGTCCCCTGCCATCCCTGTCCCTGTCCTTGTCCCTGGGTGGTGTCCCAGGAGACTCTGGGCAACTAGGGAACAGATCACCTGTGTTTCTAGGTGGGCTCCGGGGTCTCCGAGCAGGTGCCCCTCCTCTGCATGGCCCGGCCAGAAGGTTGTGACCCCCTCGGGCACCGCAGAGCTTCTCCCAAGAACCTCTAGGTCAAAGGGGGGCAAGCTTCGGGAGAAGAGGCAGCAAAACAAGAGAAGTGAATGAACAATTTCCAAGGTGGGCTGCCGTTACAAACGAACCCTCACCCAGGGCACCGGAAGGCCCGCTTTCTCTCTGTATCTCGCCATGGCGTTCGGAGAGGGAAAAGCCCACGAGCCGGAGGGGCCACCTCACCTCGCTGGGGACCGGGTGGCTGTCAGCACTTGCACCCTGTCCTCAGCACCTCTCTGCAGTGTTGCAGCCCCCAGGACAGGTGTGGCGCTGCCCAGAGCGCTGGCCGCGGCGTCCAGGCCCGGACACAAGCGCCTCACCTCCGCGCAGGGACGGAGAAGGAAGTGAGTGATTCCTCACGGCAGACCTCAGACTCTTTCCTGCGGACACCCGCAGCCTTCCGAGGTTTCACCGCGTCGCCCTGACTTCCCCTCCCGATCTGCTCATCGACATTTCCGCCAGAGGGTGTCGGCGGTGGGACAGGGGCTGGGGGGCCTCACACACGCCCCACCCACCCGGGCTGCAGAGACCCGAGAACAGCACCCCTCTCCCCCCATGGCGGGGTCTGCCTTCCCTGAGACCCGCTGTGCCTCGGACTCAGCACATCCTACCTGCCCAGTGCTGTCTTGCATAGAGATGGACAAGAACCCCCTCATCTGGGCATCTGCAGGAGATTGAAGGTGACGTCGAGTCCCGTGACACTTCTCCCACTGAGAAGGGGATGCGGGAGGACATCCAAGTCCCCTCCCTCGAATCAAAGTGGGCACCGTGACCGCTGGACCAATAGATGGTGACAGAAGTGGCCCTGCGTCATTATGTCATCATCTGAGCTCAGGCCTTCAGGGACTGGTGGCCACCTGGCTGTGAGGAGCCTGAACCACATAGAGAGGCCGTGTATAGATGCTCTGGGGCGCCCCTGCCAGGCCACCAGCTGGCCACCAGCTGGCAGCCACCTGAGTGCGCCATCTTGGATGGAGAGCTGAGCTTTTCAGATGAACCCAGCTCCCGCCGTTCACACCGCGCCTTGGTGAGAGCACCCGTCGAGGCGGCCCCGAGGAGCCCAGCCAGCCTCCAGGACCCGTGCGTACAGATGACCCAGCGCGTGAAGTCGCTGAGCATCGGGTGGGTGGTCCTGCAGCCACAGGTGGCCAGCACAAGGGCTAGTGCATGCCCCCCTCACCCCAGGATCTCAGTGCTCAACCAAGTTTTCGGGGTCGTTTCATTCAACAAAGATTTATTGAGTATATTCTACGGTCCAAGAAATGTTTCCAGCACCCAAGACCCAGCAAGGAACAGAATGAAGGTCCCTGTTCTCGCGGAATTTAGTGGAGCGTGGCTTACAGGGGGAGAGAAACTATCAGGTAAAGATAAAGTGATATACAGAGAATTAAAATAAAGAAACAAATGTGGATTCCCAGTTGGGGCACATACCTGGGCTGCAGGCCAGGTCCCCAGTAGGGGGTGCATGAGAGGCAACCACACATTGATGTTTCTCTCCCTCCCTCCTCCCCCCTCTGTCTAAAAATAAATAAAATACTAAAAAAACCAAACGTAACCTGGAATTATGTGTGTTTTTTCTGATGTCAGTGTTGTTACTTTCTGACTACGAGCTACTAGTCTTTTCTCTGTTAATATTCATCTGGTGCATCTTTTTCTAGCTCTTTAGTCCCACCCCTTTTGGGCGGCTTATATTTTACTCTCAGAGACAACACATATTTGGATTATGCATCTTTTAATAGTTATATTTACACTTTCATGTTTTTTGCAGTTGCTGGTGTATTTTGGACTTATTTCCTCCCATACTGTTTTTTCTCTTTTTTAAATCACGTTTTTTTCTTTCACCCTCAGTAACCAAACCACCTCCACGTCGCTGTCAGGCTCCTCCCCGGGCCCGGTTCCTGCGCAGACGTCAGCGGCCTCTGGTGCGTCTGCTGGGCGCTACGTGGGTGACTCACGAAAGCCCCACCCGGTCGTGTCCGTGTGGCGCTCCCCCAGAACAGGTCCCGTCCATCTAGATGTAGTGCCCCCCTCCCTCCGAAAGGAGAATCAGCCCTGCAGTCACCGGGTCTGTCCCCCTGTGTTTACACAGCCCCCTGTCACCGTGGCCACTGAGCCGGCGGTGGCTCCTGGAGGCTGTGCCCAGGGTGGGCTCCCAGCAAACGCGCTGCCACCAGAGTCTCCATGTCATTTCTCTACCTTGAAGCCACGTCTCCCCCATCTCGTGTTCTACGGCTGAATCGTCTTAATGCGAGTTCCAGAGGGCACATGGCCCTCAGTCCGACATCACCGCATTGGCGTCAGGCCACTGCTCCCCGCTGTCAAGACGCTGGGGTCCCTCCCAACGTCGTGTCGCCCCCAGAAGGAGGAGTTGTCTTTGCTCAGATTTCTGTCTTGGTAATGCCCAGCGCCGGCCCAGTGATCCTTATATTTCTCGTCTCATTGGCTGGAAGTACAGTCTCCCCTGCGGGCAGTTGGTCGTGGGGGGCGGGGGAGGAGGGAACAGGCAGGTGCCCCCAAAGAACTCACACCTACACCTCCTCTCCCAGCCCCGGCAGTCACACCCTCGCACACGGGAGTGACAAGAGGTCGGTGGGACTGAGCCGAGAGCATGTGAACGTGTCACGGAACAGCCTGAGGACACACCACGGGCCAGCCGAGTGGGGGTCTGCTCACGCGTCTCGTGGCCTGTCGGCACAAAGACAGGGCCGGTCAGCAGTGGCAACCCTTTTTTTAAACGAAGAGTCCTAGGAGCCAATGTTGTTGGTGTCCTCGCTGTGACCCTGTAGGGCCAAATCGAGTTCCCTAAAAACCCGAGTGCGACTGTGTGCGCAGACGGGGTCTTCAAAGATGTCACTCGAAGTGCGGTAGGAGAGTGGGTCCTGATCCCACGCGATGGTGGCCCCTCCAACAAGGGATGATGAGAACGCAGACATGCGCAGAGGGACGGCCACATGAGGACACAGGTGGAGGACACAGGCCCGGAGGAGGGAGGAGACCTCAGGAGGAGCCAGCCCCACCCACCGCGACCTCCGACCTCCAGGCTCCGGAAGGCGAGGCAGTGCACGGCTGCTGTCCAAGCTGCACGGGCTGTGGCACAGCCGCACGGCAGCCCGAGCTGGCTGCCCGGTCACGCCTCGCTGGCGAGGCCACCGCCCGTGGCAGAGACTCGGGCCACCTTCCTGAGATCCCCCGGCCTCCCCTCACGTTAGAGGAAACCTCACAGGATTCTTCTTGTTTTGCCCAGACCGCTGGGGTTAGAGGCGCCGCATTTGTCGACAGAAGGGCCAGGACGTGTAGAGGCCGGGGGGTCAGGGACAGCCACGCACATCCGTGCCAATAGCCTGACAGTGAACATTTAAAAGTGTGTACGTGAGCCGAAAAAGACAAAATGACCCTTTTGATGGTTCAAGGTTGTCGCTGGAAACACAGCACCCAGACACAACACCACGCCTGTGGGCGTGGCTCTGTTCCCGTAAAACTTTATTTGCAAAATCCCCTTGCTGTGGGCTTCCAGCCCCCACCCAGAGCACGCCTACGGCGAGGCCCCTCACTTGCCCGTCACGTCAGAGAAGGGAGAAGAGGGACATCTCAGACTCGGGACCTTCACGTCTTAAATGGCTCTCTGCTGCCGTCTCCCCAGCTCCTGGGGCCGCGCTGGGGCGAGGTCTGCAGATTCTACTCTGGGCCCCGGACCACTGGGTCCCTGGGCCAGCTCGGCCAGCTTGTGTGGGGTCTTCCCGAGTCCTGCCGCTGAGACCACCCCCACAGTAAAGCCCACCCCTCCCATGGGAAGCCCTAGAGCGATGAAGATGTCACTCACGAGTCTCGGGGCTCAGCTCTCAGATACACTGCCCATGACAGTACTTCCTCAGTCCAACCGAAGAAGCGTGCTCCCCACCCTGACCGCGGGCATGAATCCGCACGCGGCGCCCCAGCACAGAGGCGCCGGCACAAAGCTCTCCCAAGTGAATTCTCTGCCATCTGCCTCCGTGCGTCCTGCGGCTACGCTTTCACCACTCGCCTGGCTAAGCCCTTTCCTCCTCCTGCTTTCCCCTCTGTGAACCTTGAGCATCATCTCCAAGACGGAGCTTCTCACCAGTTAATTAGCCATCAATTAATCACCCCCCCCGGTGGTGCTGGAAGTGACTCCGGCGGCCATTGCACTGAGCCCGCATGGAACTCCTTGTTGGACGCTGGGCTCCTGAGTGGATCAGAGGCCTGAGGCTGCCGAGAGCCCTCGAGAGCCATCGTGCGGCGTCCCTGCTCGCACCCCCGGTGTGAAGACACTGTGAGGTCCTCTGAGTCTCTGAGACAAGAGAGGAAACAGCCCACGGGGAAACCTGTCCCTTCCAGAACGCGAACCGCAGCTCCAGAGCTCCGGAACAGCCAGGCCCACGAGGCCGCCCAGCGCTGTGACTGCCAGGCAGGGCGTGCTGGTCCGGGCCTGCCCGAACACCTGTGTGTCCCGGCACCCGTGCTCCCAGCAGGGCTGGCTGATTTAGGAGAGGAAAGTAGGACTCTTTCGTCTGGTATTGGGACTGGCACGGAGGAGGGAGATTTCACACACTCGCTAATCAGATCTCGTCACAGCGAGGCGATAAAATAGGTCAAGCCTATGGGCTTCGAAAAAATTTTGGGTCATCCTAAGGCCTTTAATTATGAGGCTAGATACGCTGTACGTTTAACAATTAAGATGAAACTCAACCGCAGGGGCTCCCCTCGGCACAGAGACGCAGAGAGCCCGCACAACCGAAGCCGTGCCTGCCGTCCCCATTAACCTCTGCGTCAAATGCGGGGAGAAATTCAGATTTTTTTTCCAAAAACATTTAGAGGGAAAATCCCAAAGGAAGACTGGCATTGAACAGAGAAAAATGTGGTGCTTCACTGGGACCTGGGAGGCTGGGGGAAGCACCGCCCCTGCCCCAGGGAGGGGAGAAAGCGGGATAAACCGTAAAGGACAGAGCAGGCCTTCCAGAGGTCCGGGACCGCAGAGCCATCCGGAGTCCCCAGACCCGAGGAAAGGGGGCGGCTCCGCAGTCGGGCTCACGGCCCTGCTTCTCTGCGGCTCAGCCCGGGGAGGGGAGACGCTGAGACCAGACCCGCGGGCAAGAACACATCGGCAACAGTCCTAGGGAGAGGCAGAAGCTCGTGTGTGGGTATGGACGGGAGGACAGGGCCTCAACAGACGCAAGGACAGTCCCCACTCGTCCACAGGCTTCTGGAAAGTGCTTCTGAAAAGAATCGGGGGCCGGGGAGGAGACAGGAGGCAGCTCTCTGGGGGGCGCAGGCCTGGAGGAAGGGAGCAACCCCCTGGGTGCAGCCAAGGCACGAGGGCTCCTGCTGCACCCCGCTCCCCTGGGGGCAAAGGCTCGCACCTCCAAGCCCCACCGCCCAGGGGCAGCTGGGAGAAGAGGGTAAATACAGGTCCTCTCCTCCTGGGCGGGGGGGGGGGCGAACAGGGCTAGGACCAGGCTCCCATACACACAGCACGGCAAGCCCGTCCCACAAAAGTGGCACCAAAGACACGAGGCAGAGTCTGGCTAGCGCAGGGGGCAGGGACTGGATCGCTTAGAAAGATCCAGACAAAGACGTTGGCCCCTGGGCCTGCCTGAGGCTGAGGTCTGACTGGGTCCACGGAGAACCCCACACCCCCAACCGCCCAGCCCCCCAGCCACCAAGTAACGCGCAATAAGAGCCCACCACCGGGAGAGGGGCGAGCGCTTGGAGAGAGACGCCGATGCTCACGGGGGTGCACAGGAGCACCTAACGCTGAACGCGGAACAGGAGCACCAGAAACGCGCCGCAGCTCCCAGCCCTTTCCGTGAACGTGCACTGACCCTGGAGAACCCCGGTGGGGATGGTGGTGCACACACACCCCAGAGCGGCAGGAAAACCCACACCCAGCTCAGCTCCCGGCGAGCAGTGGCGTCTGACCCCCACAGAGCGGGGACAGAAAAGGTTTGTCCACTCCAGGCATAACGCTGCCTCTCTCGACCCCCACTGTCCTGCACCCGATGTCCAGCGTGCGCATGAAAGTCCTGAGATGCCAAAAAGCAAGAAGCGGCACCCTTCTTCCAGGAGACGAAGGGATCGACGAAACCAGCCCCAGCGGCGGCCCAGGTTGGGTCGCTGGTGATGACCTGCTGCGCTGTCCCACCTCTTCTGTCCCTTCGCTTCTCTCTTCCTGCGTCCTCTCCTGCTAATCCAGCATTTTTCTCCGACTGCAATCCCTCCCCTCCCCTCCAGGGCGGCGCCGTTGCCCCTCCTCCCCTCCCCTCTCCCTGCCCCTCCCGCAGACCGTGCCCCCAGCAGTGCCCCGATAGTGGTGAGTGGGCGAGGAGAGTCTGCCCACACTTGGGTTTCCTCCCAATTTCTATCCACCTCACTGGCCCACGTGGCCGTAAAAACGCCTCTGGCTCTTCCCCCCCCCAACCCCCACCCCAGACGTTTCCTCTGCTCTTGCCCTGACTTGGCAACCGCCCTCAGAGAGGACATGCTCCGTGGACCCCGCACCCCCGGGGAATGATTTGTCTCTGTGTGGGACTGTGTTCCTGGAGCCTTTGCACCGCAGCTCTGAGACGGCTTTTTACAAGGCCTGATTTTTTTTCTAACTTTGTTTAGTTTTGTTTTAGTTTCCATGGTGAGGGGATGGTCTGGTGGTCTGTTGTGATGATCTCTGGTCCCAACAGGAAGGAGAAACAAACTCCCATTTGACAAACACGCTGATACGTGACTTGGTGCCAGGCCCCCATGCACCGTCGGGATGCAGTGGTGCCTGCGGGCCGGGCCAGAGCTCTGGGCCAGGCCGTGAGAAGCCACAGCGGTGTCCCCAGAAGAGCGGAAGACGGTCCGTAAGTAAGAGTGGCCGGTCTCCAGAGCACGTCTCCACGAAGCTAAGGAAGCCGATTTGTGCTGCAAGGGGGTCATTTTTAGCACGCATACGATGCCACTTGCACTGTTTCTTTCCTAGTCACCTGCTCTTAGGCAAACAAGGTGTTCACCTGTTCAAGGGTGTGAAACTTTGCCCACGTCTTCTTCCCTTGCTCTCCCCACACCCTGCCACCCTCAAGACCCACAGAGCCAACCCAGCCATCTCACTGTTCATGACCTAGATAGGCGTTGAAGAGAACGAATATTAAATATGGAAACTATTAACAACAAACCCCATCGCCAGGCAGTTGTGCCTCTCTAAACATCTCATCCCATTGGTCTGGCATTTCTTCGCTGTTAAATAAAATAGCACAGATCAACCGACACCTCCTACTTACACCCTGCTGCTAAGTAATTTGCAGGAGCGAACAACGCCAGGCGGGCGGCTGCGTGTTGAGCAAAACTCATCAAGGCAGCGCCCCCAGGGGGCCGAGCGAGCCGCGGCGACCCGGCAGCGTCGGTCTGTTCGCTCCGGCGGGCCCGACTCTGCAGACGCGCTGACCAGCCGGCGGAATGTTCTGTGTGACCCACGGGCTGTTCCGTCACGACCGATTGACCAGAAACCCCTCCCAGACCAGCGGCCCCCGGCACCACCTCCGTGCCCCCCCCCCCCCCCAAGGAGGACTCGCAGGAAAGCAGAGCACGCCCCTTGGCTCTGGGATCCAGACTCCACCCAGGCCGGCCCCTCAGGAGCGGATCGGCCCCGGCAGGTCCATGCCCCCTTCTCCGGCTCCAGCGCCTCCTCTGAGGAACTAGGAGATGGGACCCGTGGGACATCCTGGAACCCGCCATCTGTCACAACCTGCATTCTTGGTCGGTGACCATGCGTGTTTTGGGAACTATGCACGTTCATGCTGGACAAGCCCACGGCCAGGCAGCGGAACAGCCGAGCTGGCCTTTGGTTTCTCCAGCTCAGCAGCTCTTCCCCCTCCCCTGCCCCCCTCCCCACCACAGCTGCTGTAATGTCACTCTGATGTTATGTGATTCTACCTTTCCCCAGCCTCAGGCCCAAAAAGGAAAGCAGAGGAGGCTACTACATGGTGTCAGGAGTTGGGCTTGGAAATCCGTACGCCCGGGTCCGCGTCTTCTTCGGGCACGCCGCGCGCATGCCGTTCCTGCTTCCCAGCGCTTTTATGAGGATTCATTCACTGAGAAAATGCCCACAGAGTCCACAGAAGCATGTTTTACATTTAATAAAGACCCCACGAGTGTTAAATATTTCCTCAGCAGGGGATGATGGGAATGTTAAGATGTGAGAATGGGGTCATTTGATAGTCTGCGCGGTTGTTCAGAAACTGCTGATTAACTTTCCCTCCGTGCTGGGGATGAAGTCCGCCCCTCATGCCGTTGGGATCGAGTTCGGTTGCACGACCCCCTTCGGCCAAGGGGATTTCAGTGGGTGCAACGCAAGCAGAAGGGTTGACCGGGATGTTGCCGTCTGGCTTGGCCTCTGGAAACTTCTGATATCTGCCAGGGCAACGTGCCCTGGGCAGCCACTACCCGTGGAGCCTGGGGGCCAGAATGAGACCCGTGGCACCAACCTGCATTCAGCTGACAACCAGAGCCCTGACACTTTAAGGTGAACCCGGGAGGGTCAGGGTAAAGGACTGCGGCTGGAAGCAGCTGCGTTCTGGGGTTGTTTGTTACACAGCAGTCTCATGGCGCTAACTGACCGATACACGTGAGAATGTGGCTGTGCGTCAACACCTGGAAGTAAGGGGAGCCTTCCAGGTGTCAGTCATATTTCCTGTCCTGCCTTGTTTCCAGAGTCTTTTCCTTTCTCCTGCTCTGTGCCAGGGTCCTCCCCCCGCCATGACCCACCGACTCTGAAAAGCCTTCACTGAGCCCCTCTCTGCCAGGTCCTAAGAATATAATGCAAACAGCACCTTATCCTCACCCTCCTACTGCTAATGACAGCCACGGAGAAGTGACCAACAAGGAACTGTCTCACGGAATAGGGACTCTGACGGAACAATGCCGGACTGCTATGGCACCGAACAGAAGGGACGGCTGAGCCAGGCCGTGGGGTCAGTGAAGGTGGCCAAGTGTAGACGGGGATGAGGATGACGAGGAGGAGCAGCCGGGCAGAGAGCGGAAGGACGCATCTCACACTGAGGGTGGCGTCACAGGATACCACTCAGCAAAAGCACATTTTTGGAGCCGAGGCTGCCGCCGCAAACCCTTGCTCTCCTCCCCTGGTGAGCTGGGTTAAACCACAGAGAAACCTCAGGGCAGACCGTGTTGCTCTCAGCCCCCCTCGGGGAGCTGCTTGGAAATACCCGTGCTGGGCCCTTCTGGAAACTCCGAGTGAGCACGTCTTGGAAGTGGCTTGGGCAATCTTCTTTGTAAGCAAGTCCCCAGAGGATACTCGCACCCTCCCCCACCGGCGTGGAGATTGCTGCTCTTCTCTCTCCCGGGTGCCACCCTGCTCCCACACACTGGGGTGCCGGGGGGAGGCACCCGGAAGCCTGTCAATCCAGGCCAGCTTCAGGGCAAGGGGGAGCCTCCTGCAGGGGTGTGGGGGCGGTGGGGGGAGTAGGGGCAGTGACCCCTCTTGTCCTCCCACTGAAAAATCCCAGCCGTGCTGACTGGAAGTTTCCGTAGTTGTCAGATGCACGTGTCCACAAGGACGAATTGCAATGGGGATTTCGCAGCTCCCGCAGGCGGGATCCAGCAACGGGGAGTCTGGGCTGGAGGGTGCGGGAAGGCTCCGGATCTGGACTGTGATGTCACGCCGCTTCTGAGCTTTTAAACCCAGATCTTCCGATGGAGAGTGGAGTGTGGCAACGGACTCCAACACATTCCTGGAAGCCGAAGGGTTTCACTGAGTCGTTTGCAGAGCTGCTGTGCTGCGCTGCACTCCCACACGTGTGAGCGCCGCCTCTCCCGGCCTTCTTCATCGGCCACACGTGCACACACACACACACACCCTCACACACACGCTCACACACTCGCACAGGGCGCTGCGGAGCCGGAGAAGGAAGTGAAGGTCGAAGCCTCCGGTGAACTTAGTGAAGACGGCACGGATCCGTGTTTCTGTCCTGTCCGAAGGGACCAGCTGATTACGGCTGTGGGGGACGGCGGGGTTTATGGGGTGGGGCCAGCGACACACTGTCCTCCCTCATTGTCTCCAGGGGAGGAAATCACCCAACTACGTACTGAGACTGCAGGCAGAGCCGGCTGACCTCAGGCGGGGGCGGGGTGCTGGGGCGGAGGGAGGCTCTATGTGGGAGAGGTGCTGGGTGTGTGATAGGCATGTGCGTGTTGCAGTGGGGGTGTGCGTGCTGTGGTGTGTGGGGTGTGTGCCGTGGTGTTGTGTGTGTGATGCATGGTGTGTGTGTAGTCTGGCGGTGTGTACGTGCCATGTGTATGGGGGGGTGACATGAGGGTTGTGTGTGTTGGGGTGCGTGCAGGGGCTGTGTGGGACACTCTGTGTGTGTGACCGTGGGTGTGCCCAGAAAGACACCAGTGACTGGGAAGGAAATTTCTCCCTGAAGTCCTGCTCTCCAAGGGTTCCCGATTCCCCCGAGTTTTCTTGCTAACTCAAGGCACAGTTCCTTTCTGGAAACAGGAACTACCCAATCAATAATACACTTCTGAGCAGCATCAGCAAGTTCAACCTAAGGGCAGATGAAGGTCAAACTCCCCATCAGCTTCGATGAGCAATGAGACTTCAGACATCAGAGCAGCTCCCGTCCTGTCCAGCCACCCCTCCGGTCCCACCGAGAAAGGGCACCACCGTCCCACATCCAGGCCAGCCTTGACCTTCGCGCTCCCCAGCCAACCATTCCCTTTCTGCTCTGTCCCTGCTCTCCCCACCACCCTCCCCCGCAGGACCGCTCTGCCTGCCTTCTAGAACTTTCGTTCCACCGAAAACATACTCCCAACAGGATCAGACCCTCACAGGAGGCTCCCGCCGCCTCCTGGCTCCCTGTCAAGGACACTGCTTTACTGGTAACCCTCTCCATGGCATTCCCGCCCCCCAGAGCCTACCCACCGGACAGGGCCACCCATGGGACAGGGCCACCCGCTGGAGCAAGAGCCCACAGCTGCACCACCACGCCACACAGAACTCCTCAGAAGTAACTCCCGCCCCCACCTGTACCCCAGTGACCCACACCCAACTGCCCCACCTCTTAGGGCCACCCCCAGCCCTCTAGCCATCTCCCCAGTGCTACACTTGGGGATCACCAAGCCCAGTCCCTCGCCAACCCATTCTCACTTTTCCGTTTGTTTTGAGAAAAGCTGCCCCTGTCATGTCCCTGAGGGTGAGAAGTCACCTCCCTCGGGGACCTGGGGAACAGTCGTCATCCTGCCCGCTGCCGAGGGCCGGCTGGGACACCATGGGAAGCACGAACAGGAAGAAAACGTGGCGAGAACAGACCCCGGCCGGTCTCAGAAGGCCTGTTGGGAGCAGGCAGGGAGACGCGGCCCTGAGCGAGGAGCAGACGGGTCCTTGCCGCTCGCAGGGTTGCACGGATGTGGGACGGTCATGACGGTCATTGCACGTGCCATGCCAAGGCCGTGCCCCTTTCATGAAGGATGGCACTGCGCCGAAGAGCATGTGAAAATACGGTGAAAGCACTGGTTTCTGGCTTTGTTCCCGAGACGGGGGAGCTGTCGGTGGAAGCCTCCAGTCTCACGCGGGAATGGGAAGGGACCCTGCCCCCGGAACCCACACGCCCCCCGAGGCCGGTGCCCGGAGGGCGTGTAAAAGGACAGAGGTCGGGAAGGCCGGCCAGTGAGAGTCTTTAAAGGGCCAGTACCAGCACAGAGTCACGCGGACTCGTGGGCAAAGGAACGGGCTGGCCGTCTTAACCAGATGTCAGGCTTGCTTTTTTTGGAGCGTTTCATTACTTCCTTAATAAATGAGCGTCTAAATGAAAGCAGATAGAAAGCCAGAGTTGATTTCTGCTTCAAAAGGTCACCCTCTGGGAAGGCCCCCGCCTCCCCACGCCATGAATGATGCGGTGCAATATTAAAAGAGGCTTTGGTTGTGAGAACGTTCCCCCTCGTTTATCTTGCTGCCACTGCGGAAGCTCGGCCTCATCGTTCAGACTCCAGGAGTCTCCCCACCCTCGGCGGGGAAGCGAGCCGGGGCCGGGGCTGCCTCGGGCTCCCTCCACTCTGTCCGAGAGGCTCCAGAGAAACAGGTACCCGTCCCTGGTGGGGAGGAGGGGAAAGCACGCCCCCTGACCCCGTCTCCCATTGGCTGGATTCGCCTTTGACCCTCCCCTTTGCCGCCTGTCCCGTTGCCCCTGTGTGGGTGCGAGTGGCCCGGGGCTCTGAGCACGTCGACCGCCGGGCGACAAGGGGGAAGGCCAGGGAAAGGCCAGCGCTGTGCGCCTTGACCTCCAGAAGCACAGAGGCTGGAAGCGGCCATGGTCGCAGGGCCCGCAGCCGTGCTGGTGGCATCAGCAGCGACCCGGCTCCGTGCAAGACCACCTCAGGGCACATGCCACTGCCGGGTGCTCTGAAGGGGCACAGAGTCCGGGTCCTGGCCGGGTGGCAGTTCAGGTGCTTCCACGTGGCCCTTTCTACGGGCCTGACTTTCACTCCACGTCTCCAGAAACGGGTGTGAGGCTTCTGCCAGCCTCTCACCCCTGCTGCACCTCAGGGAACTGGGGAAATCCCAGGGTGCTGTGCAGACCCGGGCCTCCCGGGAGCTCCCTGGGACGTGGGGACTGCTCGGGGGTGCTACTGGTGTGACGGCAGCCTTCTGCCCCCCGGCTCTGTGACTCGGCGTCTGTGCTGGCCCCCTCGGGCTGCCCTGGCCACCGCCACACACGGGGAGGCTTGCACCCACAGAAGTCCAGTCCCTGACTGGGATGGAGGCCTGAAGTCCAAAGTCAAGGTGTTGGCAGGCCACGTGCCCTCCAAAGGCTCTAGGGAGAGTCCTTCCTGCCTCCTCCCGCTTCTGGGGGTGGTGGCTTGTGTCAGTCCTCACGTGGCTCCTCCTTGTGAGGGTGTCTCCCATGTGACCAGATCTCCCTTCCCCTAGGGACACAAGTCACTGGATTTAGGGATGACCTCATCTTTGCTGGAGTGCCCCTGCGAGGCCCTGTTTCCCAGTGAGGCCACGGGGAGGCCACGGGGACGCTCACACTGAGGTTTCCTTCTGGCTCGTCTGACGGCCTGCTCAGCCCGGACGGGAGATCAGACCCTGGGCAGAAGCCTGCTCCGAAACACAAAGGGGGAAAGAGAGACCCGTGCGGCTCCAGCCATCTCCCAGCCACCTCCCCGGAGCCCGGTGGGGCATCAGGCCGCTGGGCACGCTGCATGCCCGAGGCCTCGGCGGCAGCCAGTCCCCACCACCATCCGTGCCTCCATGGGGGTCTCCCCACGTCTGTGCAGGGCGGGCAGCCGTGCTGGACGAGGGCTAGACAAGGGCTGGACGAGGGCTGCCCAGTCCAGTGTGGCAGCCACCAGCCCCACGGGGCACAGAGCCCTTGCAAGGCGTCTAGTTCCAGACGTGCTGTGAGAGGCAAAGGCCAGAGTTTGGTGATTGGGAAAAAAAAAGTGCAAACATTTGTACTTGTTAATTGATTACATTTTGAAACGACAACACGTTTGATAGAATGAATTACATAGGTAAGACTTACCTGTACATTAGTACACATTTTATAATACATACTATAATAGCATTATGTTATAACATGTAATAAATATATTGTTGAAGTTCAGTTCACCTGTTTAGTTTTACCTTTGAACGTGGCTACGGGGAAATAAGAATTTCCAGGGCGGCTGGAGCGTGCGGCTCCCGTGACGGACGTGGCTGCCCAGTGGCGCCGGCCTGGAAGACAGCTGGCAGCGACAGTCCCTTCTACGGCAGCACGTCCCAAAACCTGAGCCCGAGACTCCGAGTCCCGGAAGGTGATCGCCACCAGCAGGTGTCCGAGGTCACCGGGGTTTGGGAGGCCCACACCTCTCCAGCCTCCTTCGAAGACAGTGCGTGTGCACCTGGGCGAGGGCCCTGAGCAGCTGGTCGTGAGCCACACCTGCGCGGCCCAGCACCTCCCAACTGGCTGGGATTCCCATTCTGCCCGAGGACACCCCGCAGGACCAGTGTCCCCTGCTGGAACGACTCAGAAAGCTCTGCCCGCGCACTGCGGGGACACGGGCACTTGGCCAAAGGTGCCAATGGTCCCAGGGAGAGTGTGCATTTCTTTCGTGGCAAAGGGTGACCCCGCCTGTGGAGACACCCTGATGTCCTCCAGATGCTGGTGGCTTCTCATGGCTGGCAGAAACCCCTCCCCGAGGTGGGAGTCAGCCGTGCATGCGGCCCCGTGTGTGCGGCTCCGGGCTCCTGAAGGGCACGTGCCAGGTACCTCCCCCCTATGTAGCCCCCTGACTCCCACGTCCTCTCCTACTGACTGTGTCTGTGGGTCCTCCTGCCAGTCGGTCCCAATTTTGCAGGGACCGTCATGCACCTGGCTTTTTCATGAGAAAAGGGCCTCAAGTCTCGATGATGAGGGGCTGGAGTTCCACCACGTGGATCTCTGCAAGATGCGCCATGTTAAAGCCCAGAGGGAGACCTAGCAGCCCGGGGTCGCTGTGCTGGGACCCACATCCTGCCTCGTGCCCACAGAGGTCCCCGAGGAGCCCCCGGGGTGAGGGGAAGGCCGGTTGCCTGCCTTTCGGAGCTGCCACCTGCACAGGCGCACAGCTGCTGGCTGACTTCCACGGCTGGGGCTGGGCGCCTGCCGGACCGGGGCCGGTCCTGCCACATCTCAGGAGTGGCAGGTCACAAAGAGGAACCACAGCCAGGAAGAAAGGTGACTGTCTGTCTGCCCAGGGAGGCCAGGGACGAAAGGGGCCACCAGTGGACAGTCATCTGAGGAGACCCAGTTCCATGCTGGGGCCAAAGCCGGGGCCGGGGCTAGTTCTTTAAAGGGGCGGACTTTCCAGCGGGGTAAACAGTGGGACACGGGACAGAGAAGAAACACGGTTGGCCAGCTTGGAGAAAGCTTGGCCGCATGCTGCAGCTTGGTGAACACGCTACCTGAAAGTACCCAGGTTCCGGCCCCCTCCCCTGTCAAACGGGCTCAATGGGGCCGTCCACCATCACGGTCGTCACAGTGAAATAAGGACATGTGCTCTTCAAACTCGCGTCCCCTCGTGCCCGCTGATGTTAAGGTCTGACTGTCTAGCCCATGGTCCAGTGGTTGGGAAAAGTGTGTAGACTCCTAAGGTGTATTTCAGCGAGGGCTATTGTGTGCCTGATGCAACCTCACCCTGCCACCCACCCACAAGGTGGACTGGACCTCCTGCTGCAGGGGAGGGGTCTCTGGGAGCCGCAGCGGACACTCCACGCAAAAGCCTGTCCTCCCCAGGAGGCAGCCCGCGCTGACAGCACCCGAGCCCCCCGCCCTTGCCCCTTGCTACCTGGTTCCGCTGAGCCTGCCTTTTCCGTCCCAGCCTCCTCCTCAGGGAGGCGTGAAAGGAAACCAACGCCGCCTGGCTGATGGCTGCACACTGAGGCCATTTCTGTGCGTGGCCGAAGCCGGACATGACTGGCGTGACAATCAGGACCCAGCGCGGGCCGCTTGGCCTCTCCCACCTGATCCTCTCCCCTAATCTCGGCCCCGGCCCGCTCCTGGCCCCCTTCTCCGCTTTCCCAGCCCCTGTGCCAGGCCCGGCGGAAGCCAGGCTGCCCCGAGGCTCCCCACGGCCCGGAATGTATAATGAAGTCACCAGCTTGGGGAAGAAAAGGCCTCTGTTTCGGCGGGCCGTGGGGCTGGGTTCCGGGGCCTGCATTATGCAGCTCTGATCCTCCAGGATAAAGTGGTGACTGTTAGGGGTGTCTTGTGGCCTGGCAGCTCCCAGAGGGGACATTTCGTCTCTGTTCTGTGAGCTCCCTTATGGTTCTGTGGCTCCAGGGCCACGTGATGCCCGTTGTTTTTCGGCCGGGACGGTATGTGCCACCCGGAAGGAAGAGCGTGACTGGCCCCTCTCCCCCCCCCCCCCCGGGCCAGGCAAACCCTGGAGCAGCAGGGGCACGCCGTGGGCAGAGGGGCTCCTGGGAGCCCACAGCGGGTCCCACGTCAGACCCAGAAGAGGTGCTCTCACCTGCAGCGTAGACCAGAGATGACATCACCCTGTCTCTGGCCCAGGGGATGAGACCCCAGGAGCTGTGTACACTAAGTTGACCCCCAACGAGGCCAATTATTGGGTGCAAAGCTATGCCCACCAAGCAAAGCCAGTGTCGGGGCCAGGCCGGCCATCGGGTTAGCGAGGAGCAGCAGTCTCCGTGAGCAAATCCAGAACCCCCCGGCCAAACCAAGGCCCACCCATTGCAGGGAGCTCGGAGAGGAAGGGTACGGGACAGAAAACAGGAAGCGTGTCTTGCTCACTTCCATGAATGGTCCGAGGGCCACCGCAGGTGGAGCCACGCCCTGAGCCTGTTCCTTCAGAATCCTGGTTCCCACCCCGGACCCACTGGAAACCGAGCTCCAAGGGTCTGGCCCGGGAAACTGCAGTGTGAAAAGGGGCTGAGTTCAGCCGAGCTCATGAACCTGTGGGTTTTCACAAAGGGGTTCAGAACAAGGTCACGGGTTGCTTTTGCTGCGGAGCGGGAAGAGCAGAACGTAGTAAGTTACCTAGAAACAAGCTCCCTCCTCGGCGTGTGCCTGCGTGTGTGGTCCCCTCCTGCCCGCCCACGGCAGCCACGCCGGGAAGGCAGCCGCGCCAAGGCATTAGTGCGCACCCTCTAATTTACATGTATCCTTCCGCAGTGCGCATTTCTCGGTGTGTGCGGGTGTTTCTGGCTTCTATAAATAGGGCTGCCTGGTGCAGCTCCTGCTGCAGTGTTCCCTGCTGCACGAAGCACTTAAGATATGTCCATGTTGCTAAGGGAGCGCCTCCTCCATTGTGTCCAAGCGCTGGTCAGAGCCCCACGCTGTGCACGCAACCACATCTGCTGCTCTGCCGCCAAGGGTTGCGGCGCGCGCTCTGGTCGGCTTCATCCTCCGCCCCCCACCCACACAAGCCCAGTTGACAATCTCCTGCTTGTCCATAATGGTGTAGCTGGGGGGGGGGGGGGGCGGGAGGGAAGGAAGGAAGGAAGGAAGGACCAGAATTATCTTATGGAGGGTGAGCCTCATGTAGTACAGGCTCCCCCTGCCCCCTCCCCCCGTGAGTGTTCCAGGAACCCATCTGTTTCAGTGCACCAGCTGGTGTTGTTGTGAGAGGCTGCGTGCCACTTCAGAGAATTGTGTTTTGAAGACTCTTTCAATGGGGTTGCCCATTTGATGATGGGTGATTTACAAGCACACCGCCCACACCGCACATGCACACAGCATGACCCCTGTGTCCCACCCTCCCTATTCACTCGATCTCACCCCATGCAACTTTTTTTTGTTGTCCTAGATGAAAAAAAGTCCTCAAAGGGAAACACTTCGCTGATACGCATGAGGTGAAATGAGAAATGGCAGAAGTGCTAAAAGGCATTAACATCGATAAAAGTCTCGACAGACGCGCCGCATGGAAGGGAGAGCACTGTGAAGGTAAGTGCAGTTTGAACAGGTAAGAGTACGTACACAATTCTTCATCAGTAAATTCTGGGTTTGGGGGTCCCCTCCCGTGTGTGTGTCTGTGTGTGTCTGTGTGTGTACCCAGAAGCAGTAGTGGCCTGAGTTCATCAATGGATGCATCTAGAATGATGATGGACCTGGAGCTCACACGCTGCACTCTGTCACACTGGCCCCCAGTGGGTGTGGCCGTCCACACGGCTGCGAGCGATGCACAAGGGTCCCCATGTCCCACATCCCTGCCCGAGTTCCCTTGAACCAGCCTAATAGATTTAAAGTGAGAGAGCTCACCGTGGTTTTAATTAACATTTCTCTTTCTACCAGAGAGCGAGAGCGTCTCTTCAGATCATGTTGTTTGTTGAGTTTTCTCTTTTGCAAACTGCTAGCTCCTATACTTCTCTTGTTGATTATTAGCATTTCTTTGGTATCCTAAATATTATTTTCTTCCCAGTTTGGGACATTACACGTCTTCTCTCCCTTTCCTATATCACTGTTGACTTCACAGTGTACTTCTCACAACTCACGGAGGTGTGAATCACACACTGTACAATCCGCCCGATGAAAGCACACCGTTCAGGGGTTCCCGGCGCGCACCGGGGGTCGTGCAACCTCTCCAGAGTCCATTTTTAATAGCACCTCCATCACCTCCAAAAGACGTCACGTACCCCTTAGCCGTTGCCCCCGGTGACCGTCCCTCAGGCCCCCATCCCAACACACTGGCCCTAAGCGACCACTGACCCACTCCCTGTCTCAGTGGATAGGCCCGTTAGGGACATTTCATGGAAACAGATTCATCCTGGGTGTGGCCTTCGGGGACCGGCGTCTTCCCCTCAGGCCCCGGTCTGTGCTACAGCGTGTCTCGGCACTTCATTCTTTCCTGCCGGTCACATTCCGTGGCACGGACGGGCCGCACTGCTTGCCCACTCTCCGCCGACGGACGGACATCTGGTGTGCTCCCACGTGCCGGCCGTTACGAGTAACGCTGCTCTGAGCACGTACGCAGACTCACTTCTATGGGGTCACATGTTTTTATTTCTCTCGGGTATATATACATCTAACAGTGGTTAGGAGTGGTGATTTTGTGGCCACCGTTTGCAGGAGCTGCCACATGGTTTTCCATTGTGGTCGCACCATTTCACAGTCCCATCAGCGACGCGGGACGGGTCCAAGCTCCCCGCCCTGGAGGAACCCTAGCGGGACCCCCGGCGGGACCCCAGCGGGTGCCAAGTGGTCGCTAGCTGTGTTGTGGTTTGCATCTCCCTACTGGCTGATGACGTTCGGTACCTTTTCAGGTACTTACTGGCCATTTGTATATCTTTTCTGGAAAAAATATCTCTTCAATTTATTGGCATTTTCAAATTGGGTTATTTATGTTTCGATCATTGAGTTGTACAAGTTCAGTGCACTTTTTTTTTAAATTCACCAATTTGATTTTTTAAAATATTTTATTTATTTATTTTTTAGAGAGGGAAGGGAGGGAGAAAGAGAGAGAGAGAAACATCAATGTGCGGTTGCTGGGGGCCATGGCCTGCAACCCAGGCATGTGCCCTGACTGGGAATCGAACCTGCGGCACTTTGGTTCACAGCCCGCACTCAATCCACTGAGCTACACCAGCCAGGGCCTTCATTGCACGTTTTAAACAATGAAAGATGAACCCTGAATGGGATGTAGTCACACCGGGTTTGTTTTGCTTTGTTTTTGCCTCATAGTCCGTGACGTAGGTGTTTTGTTTACGAAGTCTGTCCCCTCCCTAGGCCTCTCCCTCTCTCTCTCTCACACACACACACTTAACTGAATAGCTTACCTTTCCCACTGAGGTCTGGCTTTGTGCGTGAGGCCGGGCGGTCACCTGGTCCCATTGTCCTCCACACAGTTGGCCAGTGTTCCCAGCACCATTTACAAGACAGCCTGTCTCCCGCTGCTGACTGACAGCCCCACCTTCCCTGTGGATCAGGTTTCCGCAGACACCTGTGTCCATCCTGAGCTCTGTGTCTTGTTTCTTGGGTCCGTTCTGCTCCTTCTGACTAGTCGTCTGTTCTCGAGCCGACACCGCACTGTCGTCACCAGCCAGGCCTCTTTGGAACGCCCCAGGCGCTGTGTCCCCCACCCCCTAACCATCTCGTGGGTACCACGCTCCGACCCCCGGGAAGCGGCTCCCCGTCTCCATCGGGGCCCCTGTAATGGTTTGCTTTGGAGCCCCTGTAGGACTCTGGCCACAGGGGAGCCCCCCGGCTTTCTAGGCACCCCATAACACAGCCGCAGAGAAGTGGCTGTGAGGTTATGCTAGTGCCCTCCTAAGACGCACCCCTTGACTCGGCTAATTGCTTCAATGAGTCACATCTGCCTTCAGACAGACGGGCTCCTAAGTCGTTCCCCAGGGACTTCCACGGAGTGTGGCTTTGCTGACTCATGCCCTGAGGGGGCACCTCGGCTTCATCATCCCCACTGTCCGTGCTGTGCCCCACAGAGGCGACAGGATGCTCTGTCCTGGGGACTCGGGTGTCCCTAGTGCCATGGGTAACCAAGGAGCAGTGCATGGAGCATCTGGGCATGGCGAGTCTCCATGGCGACAGGCCCGCGGGAGATCTGGTCTCCTCCTCTCACAGCTGAGGCCCCAGGGCTGGGGGGTCCCCACACAGGCGCCTTTTCCGTGCAACACACCACCTCGAGCCTATAAAACTGCTGCACACTACAATTGCCCAGCACCATACAATTTTGTCAAAAACCACTCACTTCTTGCACGAGAGCCCGAGAGCCTTCCGATGAGGTGCCCAAGGCCCGCGCCATCAGCCCGGTTTTGAAGGTGGAGAAACCGAGGTGCCGAGGTGACACGTGATTGCCCCGTGAGCCCACAGCCCGTGGGGGATGGGCAGATGGGGTCAAGGCCACAGCTTTGCCCACCCGCACGACAGGGCTGTATGGGTCTGCTGGGGCTGCCACAGCACCACACGGCCGACCGGGGCTTCAGCAACAAAACAGTGCTTCTCTCAGCCCGGAGGCTGGAGTCTCCAGCTCCGGGTGCAGGCAGGACCCCTCTTCCCGGCCTGCAGGAAGCCACCCCGGCCCACGCTGCCTTTCCTCCTGCTGCTCGAGGAGCGGGGATGGGGGAGGAAGGGAACGTGCCTCTGGCGTCTCTTCTCACACGGACACGTCCCGTCGGAACCAGGGCCCCCGCGTGGGACCTCACGTCCCCTAAATCACCTCCTGAGGTTCCATCTCCCACTATCGCCCACTGGGGTGGCAGGGCTTTGCATCTGAATGGGGGGGCAATTTATCTGAAACAAATTACCACCAACTTGGTGGCTTTCAACAACACAACACAACCCCCCCCCCCCACTTTGGAGCACCGAAGTCTGAAACCCAGATCCCAGCAGGGCTGCGGTCCTTCTGGACCCTCAGGGCTGATTCCGCAGCCTGGCTCCTCCCAACCTCCGGGGGCGGCCTGTGTCCCTCGGCCAGCAGCTCCTTCTTCGAATTGCTCCGCCCTCCGCTTCCACCCTCCCACCCCCAGTCCCAACTCTGACCCCCCGCCTCCCTCGCACGGGGGCCTCGTGATGCCACGGAGCCCACTCGGGCGACCCAGAACCACGTCCTCATCCCTAACAAGACCCTCATTGGACTCATCCCTGCGAAGCCCCTCTGCCTTGGAGAGGGACGTGGTCACAGGTTCCAGAGGTGAAGGCGGGGACCTCTTCGGGGGCCCTGTTCAGCCTCCCAACTTCACGTGACTCACTCAGGCCGCAGGTGTCTCTCCTGTGACGTGAGGACGTGGAGCGAGAAGCTCTCTGGGACTCTCACAGACACCGCCCCACTGTGGCCTGCAGGGAGCCGGGCTCAGAAGGGCAGTTTCTGGTTTGCTGCACACGGACCTGTCGCCTGCCGGCCACACCTTCCCTGGCTTGGAGCACAGATGACGTCACCTCTCGGTTAGGTCACCGCGTCTTGTTTGCACGGCTTCTGTGCTTTCTCAGAACACCTCTGCGTCAGCACCTCTGCCCACTAACCTTATTTTCCAGTTCCAGGAAAACTTCGAAAGGAATACATTTGCTCAAATGGTAGGCAACAAGCCACTCTTTGGGACTGACTGTTTTTTTTCTGCGGGCACTGGTGGGAGTGCATTCGCACGGATGACCTCCGTCTGCAGTGTTTGCTCACCTGTGCACCCAGCCCTGTGCACAGACGCCCCCAGGTCAACACGGGAAGCGAGAGGAAACTGGATGGGGAGTCGGGACACCTGTGGGATCCATCAGGGACGGGGCAGGAAGCCGTTCAGATGAGGAGCGCCCGGCGACAGGATTCCTCGCCTAGTCCAGAGGGGTGGGCGGGGCTAGGGGACCCACGAGTGATGGTGGGGAGCCAGAGACTTGCGGCAGTCGGCAGTCTTGCCCTCCCCAGGGTCCAGGGGGCTGGGGAAGACCAGCGAGACCTGGAGCCCCGAGGAGGGCGCTGTCATCGTGAAGGGTCAGAGCTGCCGTGGGAGACAGGATGGGCGCAGGAGGAGTGGGCGGGAGGGAACACCCCACCTCCCCGTCCGGCCCCTCACCGGAGGCCCGGGCTTCCCCTTGGCGGGACCCAAGCAGAAGCCAGCCGGTGGGGAGCTCAGACACACGACTCTGGCGGCCAGCCTGGGCCGGAGGGGGAGGGGGCGCCGAGCAGCAGAGAAAAGCGAAGAGAGGGCCCTGCCAGGGTGGGGGGCGGGGACTGAGAAGACCGCCTTTCCCGCCTTCTAGCCCATCCCAGCCACGGGGTCACCTGCTTCCTCGGGCAGGCGATCCACTCTCTCTAGGCTTTGTTTTCCACTCCCAAAACTACAGCAGAGAACCAAATCTACCACCTCTGTCTGCCGGCTATAAAAACCCAGGGTTTAAGGCATAAACATACAAATGGCAACATAGAGACGTATATCTGTATAACATACAGTCGGCTCGCCACCAAGCCATATGCTTGCTTTCTGTAAACACGCGACCTAGCGTGAGGACGTGGCTCTCTCGGCACCGCCCCCACCCCCCACCCTGTGTTTACGTGGATCCGCCGGCCCCTCCGCGCACTCCGTGCGCCGCCGCTTGCGCAGGGTTCAGAGGGAGCTCCCAAACGAGGGCACGTCCCGGCCTCGGGTCCGGCCCGGTGTCTTTCTTTGGTGGGGAGAGGCCGTGTGACGGATGGCCCAAACTTGCTGGGGGGTTGGGTCTTTACAGGGATGACTTCATTTCACGAGAAACAGTGAAGCTCGTGACGCCGACGCACTGCGACGCGGCCTTCTCTCCTTCCGAGCTATAAGTTAGTTCACCTACAAGACGACAGTTACCAGCGAGCACACGAGGGGGAGGTTTGCAAAGAGCCTCCATTGAGGGCAAACGGGGGTGAAATGAAGCGTCTTCGCTCTGCTCGAGTCCCATCCGGGTGTGAATGCTGGACCTGGTCTGAGCGCCGCCAGCACGAGGCTATTTCAGTCTGGGTGGTGGACTCATGAGACCTTTGAACAGAGACGGCTTTCGGCAGCAGCTAGTAAAAATACGGCGATGCATTCGGAGAGCGCAAGGGACGCCGGCTGTCTGCTGCCTGGAGGCCTCCTCGGGCTGCACCTGTGGCCTGAGCTCCCAGCTGCTGCCCTTGAAAGAAGTCACCTTCTGGCTTCGTGACCCTGGGACATGCCCTTCCTCGTCGGTGCGGCAGGGATGTCCTCACCCCTACCCGGGTGCCACAGCCAGGTTGCGAGATAGAGCAACCAGAGGAAAACAGTCACACCTGGTTGTAAATGGTTGTTTGTTAGCTCAGAAATGAACACACGCATGGAAGTTTCTGGAAGAGCACACAGGCAATAGCAGATCCCTTGGGGAGGGAGACCTGAGGTCCCCGGGGTAGGAAGAAGAATTTTACCTTCCTTACAGATCCTTTAGTTCTGCCTGAATCTGTGATGGGCAAGTCTTACTTTTTGATTATAAACACCTTCTAAGACTCCTGGCCTCTCCCAGGCTCCGACCCTCACATTTTTAGGGAGCAGGTGTGTGCCACCAAACAGTGGGCAGGGACTCCGAGATGAGGATAACGCCAGGGAAGGAAGGTGCGATGCATGAGTTCACTTAGGATTCACGAGATCAGAATAAATAAAGGCAAAAGGCTGTAAAACATCCAAAGGAGGGCCGCCTCCAAGGACACTGCCAGGCACAGCAACAGTGACCTCAGGCTGCTTAGCGTACAGCGGTAACTGATGCCCATACACCTGGAGAGGAAGGTCGCTGTGTGGCCACCAGCGGCTCTTCCTACCCACACGACACTCTGGCTGCTGGATTCCTTTCAGCGCCGACCCTGTCCATCAGCCCCCGAAGTTTCTCTGAAGAATGAGAAGAGAGCCGTGGTGCCCTCGGGGTCTGCACAGGCCTCGGGTCTGCGTACGGCCCGTCATTTCCTCTGCTGCCGTATTATTCGGGGATGCTTCCCATCGGGTGGGATTAAAGGCCTCCAGACGCCGTGGATTTGGGAGTATTCCACCTTGACCATTTCACCTGTGGACTCGAGCTCACACTGACCTCTGTGCTGAGGTCCACCTTGATCTTCAGTGTCAGCTTCCAGTGGCTCTCCGTGGGGTTCGTTCCCGTCCCAGCAGCCTGCCTCCACCGGCTGCTTTTCATCCGGCACGTTGGTCCGTGTTTCTGAACTGTCGTGAACCGGTGCCAGCCAGCGCCACTATGCAGAGCCGGAGATTAAAATGTCTCTCTGGGAGTTAATCCCTCCTTCAATCCAGCGCTAGAGGCTAAGCTGGCTTTGTCACTTCGAAACCGGTTAATGACAAAGAAAAAAAAAGTTAATGCTGGCTTGAGCTGCTCTCCTTTGCCATTTGTATCAGAAGTCATGCCCCTAGTGATTTTCCACCTTCCTGGTCTCTTAAAGATACGGGAGGCCACCAAGCGCTGGGCCACACGGCCACTAACCCCTCCCATGGCTTTCCAAGGGACAAAGGAGTCGGTCTGCCCTGGTGTGGCCACCGAGAACTCGCCTGGACCGCTGCCAGCTGAGAGGGGAAAAATGTTCTCTGCGTGAAAGGACTGTGCTGTGTCCCCCGCCCATCAATCACGGCTCCGTAGATTTCTATTAGAAACTCGAGGTTCCTTAGCAACCCCCTAGCAACAAAAGCTCACCTGAAATTGTATACGGCTTTCCAGAAATCGTTTTCGAACAGGGCTGATGCCTTCCCAACATTTTTACCCTCAAGGAAATAACTTCTCTTTATTGCTGTCCCTGATCACCAGAGTAATACAGGCTTGCTTTAGGAAATTCAGGCCGTTCACAGATAGGAAAGTAGATATTTCTGCCGTCAGAGTCCTCCCGCCCGGCGCCGTCCCCGCAAACGTGATTGCACAAGGTTGGGTCGTCGCTGCTGCTGTCAGCACTGGTAGATAAAGTCGAAGTTACTTTCCCGGGCAATCGGTGACACATCTATTTTGGGGTGACAGAAATAAAAAAATGGCCCCCCTTTCTTTTTCAGAAAATTACACCCAGAACGCCATAACTCCAGGCTCTTTTCTTTTCTCTCCCAGACAATAAATGTTCTCTTCCTCCTGCACTTCAACTTGCTACCCACCAGGCATTTTATTTATCAAGAGTGGACCCGAAGGAGAGCAGGGGAGGGCAGGCGAGGTTGGAAGGGTTTTCTGAGCGAGTGTGCTCCACCCGGCACGCTGTGTGCGTGTGTGAGGCGTAAAGCCCACATTAAATGACCAGGAAGGATGTGGCTGGCATGGTTCCCCAGCCGCTGGCGCAGCCCCAGGATGCACTGGGCTCCTCTGTACCTGAAAATAACCAACCTGCAGCTTCACCTGCGCGAGGCCCTAACCTGGGCACTTGAAACTGGGAGCAAAAGTAAGTTCCCTCGACCACGTGTCCATCTCCACACGGCACAGAGCTGTTTTCTTGGGGACTGTGGGGTTGGACCGGGCACAGGTTCACACTGGCGCTGAGAAAATGTGTGTGGTACCCGGGGATCTCCCCTCTGACTTTGGAAAGCTTAGCATCTGAACTCTAGTTTTCCATATCTAAAATGAGTCAAGGTCACAAATAAGGTCATTCACCCTTTACAGTCTAGACATGATGGAAATAATGCTTAAATTATTATGAAGATCTCAAAAAAAAGTAAAAAAGAAAAAAACCCTGCCTTCCGCCCTGGCCAGATGGCTCAGTTGGTCTGGACGTTGTCCCAGACACCAAAAGGTTGTGGCTTTGATCCCCGGCCAGAGCACGTACCTAGGTTGTGGGTTCGATCTCTGGTCACGGTGCATCCGAGAGGCAACCAGTCGATTGCCTCTCTCTCTTTCTTCCTCTCTCTTTAAAAATCAATAAACAGAGCCCTGGCTGGCGTAACTCAGTGGATTGAGCTCAGGCTGTGAACCAAAGCGTCGCAGGTTCAATTCCCAGCCAGGGCACATGCCTGGGTTGCCGGCCATTGTCCCCAGCAACCGCACATTGATGTTTCTCTCTCTCTCTCTTTCTCCCTCCCTTCCCTCTCTAAAAAATAAATAAATAAAATCTTTAAAAAAAATAAATAAACATATGCTGGGTGAGGATTTTTTTAAAAACTTCTTAAAAACCTGCTTCCTTACAGTTACTCATTTACTCAAGAAATGTTATTGAGAATCAGTTCTCGGCCTGGCCTCCCGCTTGCCTCCACGCCCCCTCCATGTCTCTGCGCCCTCGCCTCCCCACGCTCCCGTTCCCACTCCCACAGGTGTGCAGACGCTTGCACTCGGATGTCTGTGGCAGTGTTGTTCGCAACTGAAAGACCCTGAAAGCCACATACATGTTCAGATAAATTCTAGCACATTCACATCGCAACACTGGGTGGTCACTGTTTAAAAATGTATCTTTGTGTAAATGTATTCAAAACCCATTTTCAAGCGCCCAGGGCACACCGGCAAAGAAGACACTTAGGATAATCCGGGCGGGGGCTTGTCTGTGAAGTGCTCCCGCTGAAGAGAAGTTCTCTGGGGAAAACCGTCTCGCGCACAGGATCGGGAGTTTTTGTTTTTGTTTTTGTTTTTTTTTGGATTGAGTTTTAAGGAGAGTAATTTCTGCTTGTCCGGTGATGCCTTCCCACCACAAGCAGGATTCACCTTATTGCATGCGGATCAGCAGGAAACACTTCCTCCGGCCAAGAACGTCCTGCTGCAGACGACACCCCCGCCCCCGCCCCCAGGGAGGACGCTGCGGTCTTCTGCGCGCGCCGCCCTGGCCCCCGCGCCCTCTGTAAGCGAGAAGCTGAGTGTTGTCTGAATGCCGAGCCGGCTGGTCCCTGAAAGCCGAGCCGTTTGATATTGGCCGTGAGCCCTGCAAGGTCAGTCAGTGAAACGCTATCACACGGGGACGTCTCGTTTGGGGGAGCAGGAGCTTGGGGGTGGGGCGGCGAGCCCTTGAGGAACTGCTCCAAGTCCCCGAGCTCCTCCTGCGAATCGTCTGGGCTGCGGCGTGGCCACCAGTAAGCCCGCAGTAGAGGCTGACTTCTCACAACGCGGGCCGGGCAGCCCGCTTGCCTCTGCGGCTCCCGAGGTCATTGTGGAGGAGCAGAGAGGCAACTGCAAAGTCTCTGAAGGGAGTGTCTTCACGTCAGGCTTGGCGGCGGCTCCCACAGCTCCCACCCACGTCCCCTGAGTGGGAGCCCACGCACAGCCCAACCCCCGGGGAGGCGGAGGAAGGCAGAGGCCGGGAGGCGTGTCTGGAAGGCGGGCACCAACAGTCACAGCCTAGACGACATCAACATGTGCCGTGACACGCGTGCCTGCTGGTGCCCCCGTGGAGCGAAAAGGGAAGGTGCTGTCACCCCCTCGTGAGACCGGGGAGGGAGGGGGACGGCTTCTCAGCATCGAGAAGCAGCCGGAGGGCGAGGCGTCCGCACTGACGAAGCAGAGCCCTGCGCCCAGCGCTTTGGGCCAGGGGTTCAGGTGCGCAACCTTACGCAGGCCTCCCGGGCAGGTGCTGTTCTCACCATCTTGCAGGTGAGGGTGCGAACTCAGAGGTGGGAAGTGGTGCCCGGGAAAGAGCTTCGGGAGGGCTCAGGTCTCCAGACCCCGGACCTGAGCCTGGACTCACCAGCCCCGACTCTGCCCCTCTGCGGGGTCCCCCCCCAGGCGCCCCAGGGTGACAATACATCGTGACTCTGGGGAGCCGACCCAAGGCAAGCTAAGGAGCACTCGGCGTGGGGAGGGAGACGGAGACCCAGTGCTGTACTTCCTTCCTGGGATGAAAGAAGATACTTTCAATCCGAAATCCACCAGGATTGAGTCAAACGTATGTGTAGTCTGGAAGTCAGACTTTCCCTGTCAGCCGCCCCTTGTCTCGCACGGAGTGTAGGCCAGCAAGGGAGCGGAGTGGCCCTGAGCGAACTGTGTCGTGTAGGACACGGAGACGGGAAACAGGAAGGGGAGCCCGGAGTCTTTGCAAATGTATTTCCTTGAAGGGCCCAGTCCAAGTCCAGGGCCTGGAACCTAGTAGCCCCCAGGCCTTGGGGTCGCAGAGGCCCCTAAGCCTTAAAGTGAACTTCACTTCTTGCTTAGGCAGCTCACGTGACGTTTTGGGCCTTGCAACCACCACGTTCAAGGAATACACGCTGTAATTGAGAAAGACCGGCATTGACCAACTGACAATCACAGCGTTCCGCCATGTGCTCAAGGACCTTTGTAAGATGCATCTGAATTGTGAACGAATTAATTTGGCAGCCGAGCAGCAAATATTTATTTTCCTTGAAATTATTAATTCTTCTGACCAAGCTTTCTCAGAATCAACAAATTACTAAGTTAAATCCATTGTGTGCATTGCACACAAGTCAAAACACACTGGGAGCACAAGGGGAGCTGCTATTTTTAAGACAACTGCCTTTGACTCTCCGGCACGCTGGATTTCTTAGCAGCGCCTGCCAGCCTTTCTCAGCCGAGCGTGGCTGAGTCTCCAGCTTCCTAAATTACAAACCTGAATTTGTTTGTTTGTCTTAAGCAGAACGGGAACGCACACCCCGGATCACTCGCCCAGAATAGAACAGGAAGGAGAAAATTGCCCGAAAATGAACTGACAGCACCCCGCCCCCGCCTGCCCCAGGGACGGCGTGTGCAGGCAAGGTGTTTGTGCGGACCCCCGAAGCCCCACTCCGTGCCCACTCACCTTCCCTACCATCTGCCGGGCCTGAGCCACTGCCGGGGGAGGCAGAGACGAAGGCCATGGTGTCTTGGCCCTGCAGGAGCCCCCCAGGGACCTCAGCAGGACGGACAGTTAGCCAGGAACCATGACACCATGTGACAGTGCAACAAGGGCATAGCCATCGGGTTCACAGAGAAGGGAGCCAGGCCGACTGCCGGGGGGTCCCGGAAAACCACAGAGAGGTGTGGGCGCGGGGACGGGGCCCTGGGGCTGGAGCCGTAGGTCTGCCAGCCGGCAGCAGTGGGAAGAGCCTTCCAGGAAGGGGAAAGGGCGACTGGAGGTGTCAGGTTGAGAAGGAGCTTGGGCTGAGGGGCTCCAGAAACCGCGGGTAGACCAGCTCCCTGGGTGAACCAGACCCCATGTCCTCCAAGGACAGGAAGCAGAAATAATTTCTCTCCTGTTGTTTCCTTTCTTTCTCTCCCTTTCTTATTTTCTTTCTTTTTCTTTCATCATCCTTTTTTGTTTAATAACAGCTTTATTGATGTATTATTCACATACTATATAATTTACCTATGTAGGTGTACAATTCAATGGGTTTTGTACACATTCACCATGTTGTATAGCCATCTTCCCCGTCTAATTTTGAAATGTTCCGTCACCCCGATAAGGAATTCCCTGCTCATTAGAAGTCACTTCCTCTCCTCCCCAGACCCTGGGAACCACTAATCTACTTCCTGTCTCTATAGATTTGCCTATTTTGGACAGTTTGCATAAATAGAATTATACAACATGCGGTCTTTTGTGACTAGACTGTTTCATTGTGTGTATCGTTTTCCAAGTGCACCCCTGTTGTGGCGTGAATCAGTATTAATTTCTTCTTACTGGCAAATGATATTTCTTTGTAAGGATATACCCTTCTTTTATCCATTCATCAGTTGACGGGCATTTGGATCATTTCCACTTTTTTGGCTATTAGGAATAACACTCCTGTGAGCATTCACGTACAAGTTTTTGTGTGGACATACATCTTTCTCTCTCCTGGGTGTGTACCGAGGGGTGGAATTACTGGATCACATGCTAGCTCTACGTAGAACATTTCGAGGAGCTGCCAGACTATCTTCCAAGGTGGATGCACCATTTTCCATTCCCACCAGCAATGCATAAAGGTCCTAATTTCTTCATATATTTGTCAACACTCCTTATTTTCTGTCTTTTTGATTGTAGCCATCCCGGTGGGTGGGAAATGCTGTCTCATGCTGGTTCTGGTTTGTGTTTCTCTGATGACGAGGTTGAACATCTTTTCATGTTCTTTTTAAAAGTCCCTTCTTGAAGCTCAGTACATGCCTGACTTCTTGACTTGAGAAGTGACCCGAGAAGCCAGTCGATAGGCGAAGTGACACCTGGCCCAGACGGCTCGCCTCTCTCAGGCTGAGAGAAGACCCGTCTGTACCATGTGCAGGAGAAAGCTCTGAGAACACATCAGTGAATTTAATTCCTGGGGTTGAAGAGGATGTTCCAATCCGAAATTTATCATGATTGAATATATCCTTATATGTACAATGTATGGGAAGGCCATTTAATACACTACTTTGAAATCAGACAACCCTGCCCTGGCTGGTGTGGCTCATTGGACTGAGCACCGGCCTGCAAACCAAAGGGTTGCCAGTTCCATTCCCAGTCAGGGCACAGGCCTGGGTTGCAGGCCAGGTCCCCGGTAGGGGGCGCTTGAGAGGCAACCACACATTGATGTTTCTCTCCTTCTCTTTCTCCCTCCCTTTCCCTCTCTGAAAACAAATAAACAAAATCTTTTTAAAAAATCAGACAACCCTAAATTTTGTTCTCTATTCTGCCACTTATAAATTATAAGGCTTTGGACAAGTTAACATAACCTCAGCTTCCTGAATCCAGAATCTGGAGTGCAGCTCTGGCCAGGCAGGTTATATAGGCTCAGCTGCCTCATATGAAATACAGCAGAACAAATACCAAACCCAGAAGCTCATTGTGAAAACCGTGTTACATAAGAGCCTGTCATGGATGGTCACGTAATAGATGTTGGTTCCTTTCTCTCTCTCCTAATGCCTGACCAAGGGCTGTTTCTCAGCAGCACGTTGTCACAAACATGTTTCATAACAGCCACTAAGTGCCCCTGGGGCGACGGAAGGAGTCTCTGGCCGCCTCTGCCCGCTGTTTGGCCGGAGCCGACTTCTGGGGGCCCGAGGCCGTCAGCACGCACTCCTGCACTCCCCGCCACCCACCGCCCCCGTCCCCCCAGCCTGGGCAAGTTCAGACAAGGATCCGATTGTATGTTCCCTTTCACCTTCGGGACCTCACGCTGTCAGAGTTGACCTCGCAGGGGACTGGCGAGGTGGTTCCGATGGTGCAGAGCACATATGCACTGCGTGCCCAGGAGAGAGTCCCCACGGAGCCGGGGCTCTCTGGGAGGCCGTGGAGAAGCGGGGCCTGAGTCAAGGGCAGGAGAGGAGGGAGAGTTGGGTGGTGAGAGAGGAGGGCATCACTTCCCCCGAAAAGGAACTGACACGGGAGCCAGGCCCGGGCTCGGGAGGTCTCTGGCGTCGGTGGGAAGTGAGTGAATCTTGTGCTGGGCAGAATCCACGTGCAGGAACCCAGCAGGAACTGGAGCGGTGAGAACGGGCTCTCCGCACCCCTGCCACGCCCCACCCACGGCTTCTCCCATTCAGTGTGATGGTCAGAGGTCCCCTCCCTGGCTGCCGTGGGCGTTCCCAATGGCCGCCTCGTGTTGGTGTGGCATTTCTCATCCACGACCAGCTCCTGGGAGGGGAAAAGGGAGTCACGTTACCGATGCCGTCGGCCCCCTGCGCAGCCCGGGCATACTGAGCGGGGCTGGGGGCTGAGGCAGAGTCCTGGAGGAGCTGGTCATGGAGCCAGGGTCGCCGGTGTCCCTTTCCCAGCTGGGCAGGCTCCTGGCTGCAGACTGTACCCTAGTCCTGTCCACCTCCTCTCTGTCGGTCCCCTGGCCGGGTGTCCTGACTTTTCCGGCGGCTGGCTGTCACGGCTGCAGTCCAAAAGCTGTGTGCCTTTGGAGTAGGCATATTACATACAGAGTCTGTACACTTATCCTGTACGTACGAGTATACACACAAAATACATAGGCAATGGAGCGAACATTTGTGTCCCCTCCAAATCCCTACGTCGAAGCCCTAACCTCCACAGAGATGGTATTGGGAGAGGGGGCCTCTGGGAGGTGATTGGGGACAGGCGAGGTTATGGGGTGGCCCCCGATGTGGTTACCAACGTCAGGCTATCCGTGTGTCCCTGCTGGCACTCAAAGAACAGGTCCGCTGCGTGAGGACACGGCGAGACGGCACCTGCCCCCAAGCCGAGGAAGAGGCTTTAGAATGAAACCTAACCTTGCTGGCACCTTGATCTTGGACGTCCAGCCTCCAGAAGGCCTCCGGCCCAGGGCCTTGTGGGAGGGAAGCTCGGGCACCGCAGGGTGTCCCTGTTGGCAGATGCCCACAGTAGTGCCTCCCGGCGACTGCGGGGCGTTTCTCTTTATATGTAAACAGTGCTTTGGCTTTCAAAGCATCAGCACCAGCTTTTAAAGCAACCATTAATTTTTTTAAGTTGTTTTCCAAGAAACCCCTATGGCAGTGGCAAAGACCCCTCCTGAGACTGCGCACTGAGTCCACTTCCCAGGGTCACCTTAGCGTCGTGCCTCTGGAGTCGTCCAGGCCTTCGAAGTCAGGAGAGACGACAGACCCCTTATCACCCTGTAAACCACTGTGCTCGCCCTGACCTCTGTGTGAGGACACGTCAACATTTCAGATTTTTATTGTTATTTTTCAGTTTTATGTTAATATCCAAAAGACTCTATTAATGTGCATGTAGGACACACAGTCTCCCAACAGCACCAGCGTTTGGGCATCTTAAACAACATTTCCCCGGTGCGCCGGTCTGCTGCCCAGCAGGTCCCATCGGAGTCGCGCTGGAGAGCAGCCAGCTCGCCCCCTGTGGGGAACGTGTGGACACCGGCCCGAGGTGGGCGGAGCCACGGGGGGTCTCTCGGAAGCTCCTGAATTCAGGCGTCATCCGCCCCACAGGCTCCCTCCGCACGTTGCCACAGCGTGAGCACCTGCCGCATTCGCCCACGCCGAGTGAGTGCGCCCTGTTGCCCGGCTCCGATCTGATCACAGGCCCCTCGGTCAGGCCGCGCGCCGTTCCGGCCTGCGTCTCCGAGGCACGGCGGCACCGTTAGCGGAGAGGCTGGCGCGCGCCATGGAGACGCTGACCCCCAACAGGAAGGGCTCCGCCTAATCGCTTGCGCGTAAGGTTTTCATAAATGGCTTCCATAGCCATGTTATGTTACTGGAAAATTAAAAAGCCCGATCATTAAGCACCCCGATGGCTGGAGAGTTTTAGGGTGCCGGGGGTGGGGGAGACCTTCCCTTGCGCCTCCCCCAGTGCTCCCGGCTTCAGAATCTCTGTCTCGTTCAGGGTTCCGCCCCCTGCTCGGGAGAACGTTACAGCCCAGAGGACTCAAAATGTCAGCGAGGCAAGGGACCTCCGCGTCCCTTGTCCGACCCTTTCGTAGAGGAGGGTATGGAATTGCAGGGTCGTTCAGCGGGATGGAGGCTGAGCAGGGCCAGGGCTGGTCTCCCGGCGTCCAGGCTGCCACCCCTCCCCCACCCCAGGTGACGCGCATGGAGGGCGCTGGGGGTCATGCACAGCCCAGGCTGCCCTCTGTGTTCCCGTCACGCCCGAGCGCAGCCGCCTGGCTGGCGCGTCCCCTGCAGGAAGCTCCCTTTAGCCGAGAATGGTGCCAGTCACCGAACCAGATGGGAAAGACACGGGCGCCACCCGGGCCCTCCCGTTAGGTCCATGCATCCTCCACCCCACTACACGCACACCCCCTGTCCCTCCAGGAACTGATGTACAAATGGGAGGTACTTGCCGGTAAGAAGGCAGGTTTCAGAACAGAGCGCACAATAATGGGAAGAAAAGAAAAAAGAAAAGATGTTGTCACCACTTCAGATCCCCAGCGAGGACCACGGCACAGCCCCTGAAGGAGGTGTTGGGAGCGAAAGGAGCAGCCACGCGAGGGACGAGGACACGTCACCGCCTTCCCAGTTTCATTCATCAAGTGCTCAGTGAGCACCTACTGTGTGCACACCCTACTGTGTGCACGTCCCCTGGTTGACACAGGAAATAAAAGATGCAGCCATATCATCTCAGACTTCAAGAGGGCATGTCGTTTTGAAGAGGAAAGACACATGTACCCAAACGAAGTGTGTTTATCTGTGGGAGGCGGGACTGCATTTAGGTTAGGACACTCCTGTGTAACCCCCAGTGTGGGGGAGAGGGGGCACCTCTCAGCAAGGCCGGGGAAGGGCATGTCGGGAGAGAAGGGAGGGGGTCTGAGCATGGGGTGGGGGGATCAGAGAGGTGAGTCCGAAGAGCTGGAGGCCGGAAGGCACCTGGCAGTCTGCCAGCTAGCCTCGCCCACGGGGCTCCTTCCAGACACCCAGTCTGTTCCTGCCCACCCACGGCGTCCAGCGCCACTGAAATGGCCTCTGGTTTCCTCCTCCCATGCACACATGCCACCCCTGTCCCCCCCTTCGCTGCCTTGCCCGGCACAGCTTGGGCCAAACTCCTCCAACGCCAGCCTGGTGTGACTCACTTCCCCATGTCCCCGAGTCTGGCCCCCTTGTCAACTATGCTGCTCTGCAGGGGTGCCACCTGCACCACCACTGTGTAGCTCCTGCCCCACCCGGCCCAGATCCCGGGGTCCCCAACCTCCAGAAACCCTCACTGGACGGAGCCAGCTGCAACCCAGAGCGGCCGACGGGGACTGGGCAGGAGAAGCAGAGGCAGCTGCCAGCCGGGCGTGCAGACCACGGAGTCTTGGGAGAATAGATGTGGGTGCACTATCGGTGGGGGGGGGGGCGAGGGGCCCTGGGGACAGTAGCTGTGGCCCTGGGCAATGGGGTCTGGGCCAAAGTGAGGGCAGCAGAGTCACAATGGACTGGATCTGACCACCGCCAGACAGGTGCCAACCAGCTCTGGCCTGAGGAAGAGGGAGGGCAAAACATCACAAAGGGAGGGCTGGGTGACCTCAGAGGGGACCCTTCTGGGACGGCTTGGAGACATGGCTTCGACCCGTCTCTGAAGCCAGAATGACCTATAAATAAAGAACACATGTCACGTGGTGGCCCATTACACACACACACACACACACACACATACCCCACACACCAATGAAACAAGTTTCACAAAACATTGGTTACTCTTACTTAGTACGGTGAACTCTGATACTGTCTTCATTCTGTTTCATGTGTAAACAATGTAGATCTTATCCCTGCAAATTGATGCCATGTCCCCCTCGAGGGTCAGGACCCCTAATAGACAAAGCACGGGACAAGGATCGGGTGCCTTCCGGTGTAGGAGAAGCAATGATTGGAGGCCAGGTAGAGGTCAGGTTCAAGGGACGTGGGCCTGGAAGGGGGCTCGGGCCCAGCCCAGCTGTCAGGGTGCATAGGTGCATGATGGCTCAAAAAGGGCACAGGTCTAGAGGGTGGTTCTCCTCCAGGGCTCCACCTGTGGGGGGAGGGGGAGAGAAACAGCTTACACTATCATTAGCAAACAAGAGGAGGCTAAGGGCATGTATTTTTACACACGACTTCCCATCGTAAAACAATGGTCTATAAACGAAACACAACTGAGACATTTTAGTGCCCTCACCTTGTGAGTGTGCTGCAAATAATTTAAATACAACACCCGATCACCAATATGTGCAGACCATTTACACACCTGGCTTGGCCATAGGCGTAGGGGTAACTCACACACATGGGGGTAGGCGTGTTTTCAACGATTGGAGAACTCATGGGCGCACAAGAACGGTCGAGCAAATCCACGTTGCCATGCAGAAAGAATAAGCAGCAGCCCACAGCTTCCTAAATGTGTAAGGACGAAGCCCAAAAAACTGCAGTGTGTAATTGAAGGGTGTGAGTAGCTATAATTACGACGAGGAAGAAACTTCTGGTAATCACAACAACCGGAACGCAAAGCGCAGGTGTGGTGCTGAGGAGAGAAGTCAGACGCTGCACACCCAGAGCGCGTGCGGATGGCCCCCGGGGTCTGGAGCGGCCCAGACTAACCAGTGGTCCCCTGTGGGGGGGCGGTGCTGGGTGGGGACGGACTGCAAAGGGTACAGTGGAACTTTCTGGATGACGGAAACAGTCGATGTTTTGATGGGTGTGGTGGTTATGTGGATAAGATAGATGTCAAAATTCACCAAATTGTCTTTTAAAAACAAATGCCTTTGTTGTCTATAAATTAGACCATAATAAAGGTGATTAAAAAAAAACAACTAAAATTTCCCTGGCTGGTGTGGCTCTGTGGATTGAGCGCCAGCCTGTGAACCAAAGGGCTGTGGGTTTGACTCCCAGTCAGGGCACATGCCTGGGTTGCCGGCCAGATCCCCAGTAGGGGGCGTGTGAGAGTCAACCACACACTGACATTTCTCTCCCTTTCTTCCTCCCTCCCTTCCTCTCTCTCTAAAAATACATTTTAAAGGTCTTAAAAAAAATAAAAACAATTAAAATGAACCACCATGCTCAACTGACGACCACATGATAATGTCCTGATAGGAAGACATAAACCTGCCCCCAAACATTGGCCATCCACACCCGACACCCACGCGGGCGTGGGAGAAAGTGTAGCTCCCCGGGCAGCCGGTTTCCAGCCGTCAGCTCAACGACTCAGCACATGCTGGGAACGCTTCGGTTTCAGGTTATAAACACCCCACTGCAGAAGCTGTGGACAGCCCGCTAACGAGCGCGCCCGGCCATAAATTAAACGCCCGCCCTTGGACTTGTGCTCCTCAGCCCACAAGCCATCAGGAGCAGCTGGCCTCGTCCCTACGTGTGCAACTCCAAGTCCACCCCGCCACCCGCCCAGCAGGAAGCAGAGTCTAATTCTCCACCTTAAAAAAAAAAAATAAGAGGGACTTGCCCCTGGAGCCCCGTCTGAGGCCCCGAGGTGGGCCTTGCGCCGGGGGCTGAGAATCGCTGGACGGTCGCCAGGGCCCTCCCACATTGGGAGAGCGAAGGAGGTGCTTGGGGCCGTGCACGCATCCGCTCCAGCTCCGCAGTGCGTGGCAACCTTCGTGTGTCCCTGTGCCCCACCTGCCTCTCACCCTGCAGAGTGAGCAGAGGGTTTGCTGTGGGGTCTCCAGTCCATCGGGGGCTGTTGTCACCAGATACCCAGCCCCCTTAGGTAACCGGGCCGTGCATACTGTCTGTGTCACCAGAAGGTGGTCTGCTTGGCCCCGCCTGGGGGTGAGGCAGGGGGCCGGGTCTCCCTTGGTGTGTTTGCTCCTGGGCGGGCACTGCCCCTCTCTCTCCACCTGAAGGTGTAGGCCAGGCCATCGCCCGGCCCCTCCCCTGGTTTCTCTCTGCCAGCCCCAGCCCTGGATCCCAAGGGGGGCTGCAGCAGGTGTCCCAGCTAGTGCAGACAGAGGAGGGGTTGGAGGGACGGGGAGATCAGGCCCCCACACCCTCACCGCATGTGGACGCAGAGGCAGGAACAGACGGCCACACACCATAGGGCTTATGGCATTGTGCCTTAAGCTGTACTGAAAGTCTGGCCGCACCCCCTGCCCCCCAGAACCTTCAGTGTGTTCCCCTAGAGTCCACCCTGTGACCTGGAAGTTAATCCAGGTCCAAGTCGGAGTACAGGTCGGCTGGGCTGAGCCTAGGCTGCTGGGTGGTGAGGAGGCCCGCTCGGTCACGTGCTCGGTCACGTGCTCTCAGTAATCACTCAAACATGAGGACGGGTCGTTGGGGGGAGCCCTCAGCCTGTGGGGTCCAACATCATCTCCTGTGGATGGGGTCTGATCGTAGGACATCCAGCTGGTATCTGAGAATTGCTGGGGCGCTGCGTGGGGGCGGGGGACCCACTCACTGGGACCGGAGCCCGGGTCCTCATTGCAGAAGTAAGCGAACGGACACAGGAAGTGACTGACCACACATGGACAGGGGAAAAGCGGCGATAAAACAGTGTGTGTGACCGATCCACACAAAGCACAGACCGTGTGTGGAAGGGACACGCTGCAAACCCTTGCATGTGGGTACCTCTGGGATCACGCATGTTTCCCCACTTTTTCTCCTGGTCCCTCTGTGTCTGCTGACAGCCCAGCCCTTAACCTACGTTACTTGTGCAACCAAGAAACACGGCATCTCCAGACCGAGCTTTTACTCAGCGGGGAGCCCTGGCCCGGGCACCGCCGCTCCAGCTGGGCCCCTCCGTGCTGTCGGAACACACTGTAGCCACTGCCAGCACCAGCGGAGTCTTCCTGTGTCCTTACAGCCCAGACGTGCTGGTTTCTGGAGGGAAGAGAAAAGGTTGGCACCTTGAGACAGAGGATGAGTGGCTGGCAGGTGTTGCCCTCGGTGCTAGACAAGCCTAAACACAGAAAATCCAGCTGTGAGAATGAGCCCGCTCTGCTCCGCGATGCGACTTGCCCTCCCGCGAGCTGGGCTGCCCCCTGGGCTCCTCCCACGGCCACAGGTGGAGCTGCTGCTGTGTGGAGGCCCCGAGACAAGGCAGTTTCCCACGCGGCAGCAGCCGGCCGCCTGTGTCCACGTCACCGGGCCCCGGTGTGCCCGCGGCATCCGGTTGGAAGGGGCCCAGGGGAGAGACCGTGGTGGTTCAGGACACAGAAGCTGGCCTCTGCCAAGAGAAACACAGGCCGCTCTGACTTCACGGGGCGGGACGCCACCCAAGGAGGCAGGCTCGCCCCCCCCCACCCCCGGCGGAGAGCGCAGCGCAGAAAAGGGAAGTGTGCCCGGGACCCGCTAAGATGTTCCGGGAGCTCGTGAAAATCGACTCCATGTCCGGCTCCCGGCTGACGACCGAGTGGCGGCTCAGCACGCAACCTCCCGCGCGACCCTGAAATGCCTCCTTGTCCATCCGTGACCGGTTTTGCAGGTTGAAAGGTCTACAGGGGAAATGATTTTGTGATTGTCAAAAAAGGCTTCAGTTCAGCCCTAAGGATGCCACCGTCACGTAATAGAGAAGAATTCTCCTTTCCCAGCCCAAGGCCAGCGGCTGTAAGTCTGCATGAACCCTGCTGGCCGTTCGGCAGCATGGGAAGCTCCGAGGGCTGCCCAAGGAGAAGGAGTAGGAACTGCTCTGGGGAAGGGAGGGGGAGGGGAGAAGAGGACGGATTCCAGGCAGCGGCAGCCCCGCAGGCAGATGCCCTGAGGTGGGCGGGGGCGTGGCCTCTGTCTGAGCCCGCCCTGCGCCGAAGACACCTGTGTGCTGGGAAACAGACGGAGGAGCTTGGGGTCCACCGGGCATCCCACTGAGATAAAGGCAGAGCCTATGACAAAGCCCCTGTGGGTCCTAATAACAAGTTCACGGCTGCGTCGGTAGCCGAGGCTCTAGGCAGAACTGACCTTGCTCATCACAGGCCGAGCAACAAGGAAGAACTGATGCAGACCATGCACCTTGGGAACCGCTGGCCTGGTGTTCACGGCAGCAGAGCAGGGGACCATGCACGAAGCCAGCTCCATCGCCCATGTCATGGACGGGCCTGTGGCCAGCACAGAAGTCCCCGGAGAGAAGGATATTCCTACAAATGGGCACAACCAGGGCTTCTGATTCTTTAAAATGTTGACCACGCCTAGGCGGTGTGCTGTAGGGAACCGTCCTGCATGTTGACAGATAACCGACATCCCGCGGGTCTCGTTTTTCAGCAGCCGCACGTGATCGTGTGAGTGGCACTCCGGGACACTCTGGGGGCTCTTCGCCCCCACGACATCATCAGGAGGATTTTCAGAGCCTCCGGGGTTGGGTGTCCGCCACGGAACCCCACGTTCCACGTGTCTGCTCCCCCACGCTCCCTGTCGGGAAGGGCTCCTCGGGTGGGCGGCATGGCCTGTCTGGGGTGAGCACTCTCTGCTTCCTCGGGGCTGCCCCACAGACAAGTCTGTGATGGTGAGATCTCGAATGTGTCAGGAGACACACTGAAGGTTTGTCTGTTTTCTGTAATCCTATGCCCTCCTCTTCCGTCTGCCGCTTGGTGAGCAGCCAGGGTCCTCGTCTCTTCGCCGGAACTCCTGTCACCTCTTCCCGCCCCTCCCCCAGGGCGGTCCCCCCGACCTCGCCCACAATTACAGGGGCTTTGCCCAGCATGGGTGCCCACCCCCAGGACCCTGCCTCATCACCACAGCAAGCCCACCGCTGCCCCGGCAGTGCCCCCGCACCCCCCCCCCCCCCCCCCCCGCTGAGGGCGAACCAGGTGAGGGGTTTGGACAGTCCGTCTCAAGGAGTCACAGGAACAGCTGGGCGGGTGATGCCCAGGACTCACCTGGTCCCCGGGACCAAGGACGCGTCAGCGGTGGATTACGACCATGGTAGAAACCAGCTGTTCGGGCAAAGCCGGGGGCAAGCATGCTCAGCCTTCCTGTCCCCTGAACTCCCGGGAAAGGACCCTCGCCTGCTGGGTCTTGAAGAGAAAAGCAAGGAGGCCAAAGAGACAAAGGTGACCCCATAATGTGTGGCTAGAAACGAGGGGACCGGAGACAGAGGCAGAGACACTGGCCGCCCAAACGCCCAGAAGGGGCCGGCCTGGGCCCGAGGGTCTGCGTGCGGGAGAAAGGCAAGGCTTCGGGAAGGGGTCCAAGCTGCCCAGGCTGCTCCCTTGCAGGGGCCTGGGGTGGGGCCCGGGAACAGGTCGCAAACGTGAGATGTCTTCACAGCAGCCAGTCACAGGCTCCCCTGCGTCCTCACCCTCCTTCCTCTGTCCCCTTCTCTTTGAGTTGGAGGTGGGAGCCTGCCGGGGGCAGTTTGGGGGGAAGTCGCCTTGGCGATGTGTTCAGTTGGGGTTTCATGGACGTATTCATCTGGTTCATGGTTTTGTCCGCAGTTCCAACGTAGGGATGGCTGCCCGGAGCAATGCCATGAGCTTCTCCGTGACTCCCCTGATGGATGACCCAGGGGCCACTTCGGGGCGACATGAAGGTGTCCTTGGCCTCCCGGCGTCACAAGCATGTGCCCAGAGGAGCAAAATAAGCTTGAAGTTAGAAGCCAGTAGACTGTGGAAAAAGCAATCATTCCGTGCATAAAATGACAAGTTGGGGACTCAGTTCCCACGGATACCTAGCAACGCGGAACTTCTCTCCCGTCCCAGATGCAGCCGCGTAGCCAGCTCCCGGTGGACCCTGTCTTTCTCCACCACGGGAACCGCGGACGCGGGCTTTGTCAGAATCTCTGTGGAAGTCGCACTGGCCTGTAGCAGGTGCATCTGTGTGTAAAGACGCATACTGTGTGCACCCCCAACTTTTGGATCAGGTTTTCATGGACCTGACATGTCAGATCTTTCGAAGTCTGAGGGTTCTGGATGGAACAGCCTGAAAAATTGCCACCCAAATTGACAGCCCGATGGCCAACGCCAACAAGGGTCTCACCGAAAACCCAGCATTTTTCTGTCAGTCGGTGTTTGCCGAAAGAGAGCAACCCAACTGCGAAACCGTGTGTCATCGCAAATCCGTTGCACATGTTTTACGGTCATAAGGAAACGCTCACTTTTGCATCTCGTGGTCCGTGCACGATTTTGTGTGCTCCTTCTCAAGGAGGCCCTCCAGCGTCACGGAAGCTTCAGGAGCCACAGAATCTGGATCTGCCCCCGCGTGAAATCGCAGGGAGAGAAAGGGTCTCCCCTTAACCTCTCTGTTTTGAATTCATTTCAGACACGCCGCCGAGCTGTGGAGGTAGCAGAGCCTGCTTCCAGCTCCTGTGAACACGGGCCTTGTTTGCCCAAGGACGGGAAATTACCCTCGCTGTGATGGTACTGACCAAACGGCCCAGCTTGCTAGAGAGGCGCCAGGTTTTCCTCCAGGTCTTTTTCTGTGCCCGTCCTTGGTCCTTCCCTGCCGTTCATGACCTTGACCCTTGGGGGTCACATGGGTAAGTTACTCTGTAGAACGTTCCTCCGTGAAGGTTTGGTCCGCGGTTTTTCATGATGGAGAGAGGCTGTCCATTTTTAGCAAGAACGCAGCAAAAATGACGTCACATCTTGCCCAGGGGTTCATGATGCCAGTGCATGTTACTCACTGTGACATCTACCTCCGGATAAGATGGTGTCTCCTGGGTTTCACCATCTAAAGTTGCTCTCTCCCCTGGCTGGCGTAGCTCAGTGGATTGAGTGTGGGCTGGGAACCAAAGTGTCCCAGGTTCGATTCCCAGTCAGGGTACGTGCCTGGGTTGCAGGCCACGGCCCCCAGCAACCGCACATTGATGTTTCTTTCTCTCTCTCTTTCTCCCTCCCTTCCCCCTCTAAAAATAAATAGATAAAATCTTAAAAAATAATAAATAAATAAAAATAAAGTTGTTCTCTCTTCTGGGCGGTGGGTGAGAGTCCTGGGGAAGATAACGCTGAGACGGTGCAAACTCGACTTCTCCTCACACCGCCGCCCCACCCCCCGACATTGGCATTGGTGCATCTCACCTGTGGCCTTTACTCCTGAGGTGTTTGCTTCATGGCTGCTCTCTGTCTCCCTCCTTTCGTCTTTACTTGGTCCTTAACGTTCTCTTCTGGGGAAGAGCTGTCTCTCCCCCATTTATTTTCCTACTTATTCAATTAGCTGTTTACACCCACATGAACTTGGCTGTTTATTTGATTCCCTACTGCCATCATTCATTTTGTTGCTCTAATGTTTCGTCTACGGCCACGTGGGGTTCCTTCACAGTGACTCCTCTGTTCTCTCAACAAACTCTCATCCTCTTCGAGCACTTCCTCACTTCTCGGCACCACAAGATTTTCTAGGCTCGTCTCCTGTTTTCCCTGCCCCAGCGCCGGGATCAGCACCTTCCCCTGGGTCCTTTTATTGGAGAACGGTGGTTAGAGACCAAGATACGGGCGCCAGGCGTGCTCGGTGTTGCTGGGGGCGTGTGACTGCTCCGAGGCTCTCTCAGCTGAGAAATATACGCCCAGGTAGAAATCCATGTGTGCACACACACCTGTACTCCTCCACATCTGTGTACCCCTACAAAATTACAGGCTTACACTAACCCGCTGATCCCAAGTCAACCCCACAGGGTTCATTCCAGGTAAATCCATGGAAGAGGCTACAGGTGTCGTGGAAATGACAGCAGAACCAATTTTCCAGACCATCCCCCTTCCTGTAGCCCTGGGGCTGGACACTCGGGGTGCACACCACGGAGCCCCTCCTCCACAGGTGCCGGGGCTCAGCCTCCGCCAGGAACACATACCCACTTCGCCCTGCATTTTGCTCGTAAAGCCAAGGGCACAGAACAGAACGTAAATGGTCTAATTGCCATTGTCAGTTCCCCACATGTGATGGCTGCCAAAGGTTCAGATAAATTAAGATGCTTGCATTATGCTGAACTTCAGTTCTAAAATTACACTTTGTTGACATTGAAGCCTTCGTTACCAATGTCACAGCGACCAACTGCGTTTCAGGTGAAAGAGCTGCATGGAATCAAGGGCATTCGGAAACCCCGGAGTGGGGAGCTCACGTGCTGTGATGCCTACCGTGGCATGCGAGCAACCGCACGCCTGACCCGTGGTGACCCCAAACAGTGGTCAGACTCCAAAGGCAGCCAACTTCTCCCTCGTAATAACAGTCATAGTAACAGCAACAAATTTTTTTCTGTTGCTACACACCAGTTTCCATGGGAGGAATTTTCCTGAACACTCCGGTTCCTGGTCCTAACCTCGCTCCCCTCCCCCCACCTCCCACCCCCACGCACTTTTCCCAGGGGAGCCCACCGCCCCTCTGACACCAGAGAGCAGGGTTTCTGGGGGGCCCCTCCGGGGGCCCCTCCAGCCCCAAGCCCTTCAGGTCCAAAGTCACGCCCCTGTGGAGGGGCGCTGGTCCTTGCCTTCATCTGCCCTGGAGCGGGTGGGTCTCATTCTCAGCCTGGTGCTGCCGCACACCCAGGCCGCGGTCAGGTCCCAGAGGATGGTTAGGTGTGGGGTGGCCAAGGGCACCGACCGTGAGGGCTTAGTGAGAACGGGCCTTGCAGGTGTGGCATGGTGACAGTTCCAGGCCAATTCAAGACAGTCCAAGTGAGATTTGACCTGGCCAGCCCTCTGGTCCAAACAGCTTTGGGCTGTTTGGTTTTCCAGTAGGAAGGGCAGCGGGCCCTGACCTTGACCAAGCCAGGGTCTCCCACACCTTAGCAAATGCTCCCCAGCTGTGACGGACTCAGCAACGTTGCGGGGAGGGCTGAGGCACGCGCTGCAGGGCGTCTGCACAGGGTGTCTGCACAGGGCCCCCGCGAAGATGAGTGCTGCCAGGACTGAGCAGGTGCGTTAGCCACATGTGAGCTGCGTGGGCGGCCGTGGCTTGCCATCTGCTACAGCTTGACCTTGAGTCACGCAGACACAGCTGACATTCAGAGGTGCACACCTGTGTTACACGTGAAACCAAAGCTGGAAGAGACCCTCTCGACGGGCACAGCATTTCCTGCTTTTAAACCGGGAGGCAGCCGGGTCCTGCCTCCACAGTGAGAGCTGTCGCTTCGGAGGGCGGAGCTGAGCCTGGGGCGGGGCTGAGCCCGGGGAGCCGGGCAGTGATAGGGTGATGCTTCACAGGCAGCCAATGGGAAAGCGGCAGGATGAGCACGAATGAATCATGTGGTCCCCTGGGTTGGGCTGGCTCTGGGTGTGGTGCTTCCCAAAAGCTCTGGTCCAGGCCTGAGACCTCAGACCCCCCACATGATTCACCTTCAGGAGGCGGTGGATTGTTAGTAATAAACAGAAAGAAACAGGAATCGCTTTGAAACAAATGCTTCATTTGGGCTTAAAGGAAAACCACTCAGTGAAATTGTTGCACATTCAAAATTTAGAAATACCCGTGTCTCTAAAAATCGTCTTTGCTCAGAGAAATCAAGAAAAAAATCAGAATGACCTTTAAAGGGAAGGGGTGAGGGGGAGGGCTTTAGGCTTATAGTCAGAACAGGAGCCCGGAAATGATAAAATAAGGCAGACTGGGGGCATGACCTGGACACAGAGAGACCCAAGAGGTAGGAGGAAGGGCGGGGTCTGAGCAGACCCCCGAGACAAGGCTGAAGCAGTGAGTGAGCGCGGAGGCCCGGAAAAGACAGACCAGCCCCGGGGCTGACCACGCCCACAAGGACGCTGGGGAAGATGCTGTTAACGTGACCTCAGCCGTTAACAGATCAGAAAGGTCTAGGATCTGGAATCTCACAGACCTGCCCTCTCAGCAGCTCCGCTGGGAGGGGCTCCTCTCCTGGGGTCGGGGAGGGGTCAGCGGAGTCCACGGTCCAGTCAAGTGGGAAACCGCCACTCGCAGTGGGACAGCTGTTCCCAGCGGTTCCGGGAAACCGAACCGGCTCCTGAGGAGGCCGCCCGCACCTTCGTGCGTGAGACACTCAGGGCAGCCTCCATGGTGCCTCGGAGGTGACACAGCCGACGTGGTCCCGGAACGCCTGCCCTGTGAGGACAGCAGTTGGAAGTGGACTCTCAGAGAAGACAGAGCCTGATGCCCCTAGCCAGGAGCACAGTGACAGGAGGTCAAGGCCAGGCCGGACCACCCTGCCCGTCCGGTGGGTGGCATGAGCCTACTCTGGAAGCGACAGGAGAACTCCAAGCCACAGCTGGTGGTCACAGGCCTGGAACATGCTCATTCCGTGTTTCCCACGTAACCAGTCTCAGGAGGCAGCGTGTGGAGGGACGTGTTTGCAAAGCTGAGGCCACGGGAAATCGGAGACAAGAGGAAGCCTTTCGGAGAGTGGTTTCAGCTTCTGCAAACTCAGAAGCGAGGGGACCCAGGCCACCAAACCCCATGAGGGGCTCTCCGTGGAGACCCCAGAGCCGGGGCTCAGAGTACCGGAACCAGAGGTGTCCCCGTGCAGAATGCGGAAAGGCCCGGGACAGGCCCAGGAGCGGGTGCTCCACGATCCGTGTCTGGGCGGACCCAGAAGGCAGCGGCGGCGGCCGCTGCGTGCAGGTGAGCTGTCCCCCGGGGGGTGAGAGCAGCGCCACAGTGAGGGTGACAGTGCCCCGGTGGCAGATTTCTCCCAGTGGAGCTTAGCTCAGCAGCCAAGGACTCCAGGCAAGCTTCCCAGAGGGACGGGCATCCCGGGAGGGGAAAGCCAGGCTCTACCCACCCCTACCCTCTGTTCACACGGCCTCGAGTCCCCGCCGGCCTGGGCAGGGGCTGCCTCACGAAGGTGGTGGGGGATGTGGAGGGTCCTCTGACATTGCTGTCCTTGTCACCCTTGCATTCTTTGAAAGAGGCACGTGTGCAAGAGAGTCACACCACCTGCTGGGGCCTACACCAGCGTCTCAGTGTGGACACCCACTGGAGTCCTCAGCGGAGACTTTTCCGTACCGATGCCCGGGTCTCAGCCCGGAGACGCCGGACCAACAGGTGTGGAGTGTGGCCCGGGTGCTTGCTGGGTGCCATGGGACAAAAAAGTCACACCCACCCAGAACTTCAGAACTTTACTTATTTGGAAATAGGGTCTTTGAAGGTGAAATCAGTTAAAAACCAAGAAGAGAGCACCTGGATGGGCCCTCGACCCACTGACAGTGTCCTTACCGGACACAGGTAAGCGCACGGAGAGACACAAAGAAGTCCGAGTGAAGACTAGGCGGAGATGGCAGGGACGGGCCCGCACGCCAAGGAGCACCCGGGGGTGGGGGGAGCAGGATCTACCAGCAGCTGGGAGGAGGCACGGGATGCCTGCCCCCCCCCCCAGAGCCCCCAAAAGGAACCCACCCGGACGACACCTTGATGTTGAACTTCTAGCCTCCGGAGCTGTGAGAGAACACATCCTGGTGGTTGTGAGCCCCCTGCACTGTGGCGCCCAGCTCCCGGGGCCCCAGAAAGCAGCTGCCCCGGTCCTGCACGGTGAGGTCAGCCACACCCACCCTGTCTGACGGGAGACAGCCCAGCGGCGCGAGGCGGCGCCTTGATCTGCCCACACGTCCCGTCCAGGAAGCCTCGGCCGAGCCCGAGAGGAATGAGAAACTGGGGAGCCGGTTTCCAGCCTTTCATTCCTTTGACTTGTAACGCGCAAGGGCAGAGAGAAATTTAATTCCAACGTGGACTCCTTTGGACTCCCCCGTCTTTGAAGTGTAACTTGTGAGGGACCTAATCTGATTCTATGTGATCCCCTGAAACCTCTTCCTGAATAAAGGGTTTCTGTCCAAACAGGAGCTGACTTACGGCTGCCCCCAAACTTTCGGAGGGTCTCCAGGGTGCCGCTTCACCACCCAGCCTCTGCCAGACACAGTCAAACGGCAGGGCCGGGTGGAACCTGAGACGGAAACGGAAGACAGGTGAGTGCGTGACCTTGGGGAAAATGTGACCTTGAGTTCATTTAACCCATGCAGTGCTGCGGCGCCTGTCCAGGCCCCTTGGGGGCAGTGTCTATGCTCTTCTCCCAGGTCCTCAACAAACCCGGAAAAGACCAGCGCCTGGCGGGGGCGGCATCGTGCCCAGGTGGGGGCAGACCTGCCCCGACAAGCTGCCGGCCTCCTCCTGTGAACTGTGGGCCTTGGCTTTGCTTGCCCGCCGGCCCGACAGGCGAGCCCAGTGGGTAGAGAGGGCAGTAGGTGGGGCACATGGAAGCCCACCCAGGCCTCCTGAGGGGTGTACCTCCCGAGCACCCAGCCTCGGCAATAGAGCGAGCTCCCTGCGGCCAATAGCACCAGCCCCACTGGCTGCGCCACATGGAGCCGCCTCCCTAAAGTCTCCGCCCTGACAACCCGCCCTCCCCTTCTCTCCCTGCCTAGACCCCTGCAGCCCCACAGGGTCAAGTGCATCCCCCGGGCACCGGCTCACTCCCCCTGCAGCCTGCACCCGGTCTCCACAGCAGGCGGAGGGCTGGGGGGCCGCATGTGAGGCTGGCCTCATCCATCGTCGGGGTGACATGGGGGGAGGCCTCTCTCTGATCGGTGTTTGGTCTTGGGTCACTGCTGTTTGGAAATTGGGAGGGAGTGGGTGCCGTGGATGGGCCCTGGACGCCAACCCTGCTGACCCTGAGTGAGGGCTGGCCCCGACGGGGAGGTCACCGTGTTGTACTGCGGGGTCAGATGGCCCTGGTCAGGAGATGGTCGTTACTGCCAGTCACACACAAGCATGTTGAGGCTCAATGATGTCACACGACGGGGGCGGGAGAGCCGAGGCCTGAACCCACGCGGTCTGACCCCAGACCCTAAAGTCAATGAGAGAAAAGCACTCGGGGTCCGAGGCAAAGCCACTTTCAGCAATAGGCGTTGCCTATGAGTGTGATGTGCACCCAAAAGTAGTACACTAGTGTGCTACATGCACCTGCAAGTGTGTATGAGTGTGTATATATACATTCACAGGTGCGTTTATGAGTGCACATGTGAGTACCTGCGAGTCTACATCTGAGCGTACATATACTCTTAAGTCTTTTGATATATATGCATATACAGGAAATGTATACGTGTGTGTGTACCCAGTGACTCCTCTTACAAGAATTTACTTTAAGAAATAGTCAAAGAGCTTATGTAAACACGTATGTAAAAAGCTGTTGAATGAAGCTTCTTTATAAAAACAGAGATGGAAACAATGGGAATGTCCCCAACAATAGGGTTAATTGACGCTGTTACCATGGAGTCATCCCACAGTGAAGGGGTTGTTTAAAGACATATGAACAAGATAGACAGTGGCCGCAAGAAAGATTCGGAGTTTGGAAAGCAGAGTGATGAGTGGGGATGAGCCAGCAGGGCTGAGAAGCCGTAAGCAGGAAAGGAGAAGGCCAGGAACCAAGCTGCAAAATCCCCAGAAGGTCTGGGGGCTGGGGGCTGGGGGTGCCTCTGGAAGGGGGGGTGGGCATGTGGAGCTACACTGGGGAGCACTGGGGGAGGCAATGTTTCTCCCCACCCTGCCGAGCCCAGAAGCAGTCCCTGGAGAGAGCAACCAGGTGACCCTGGGCTTCCTGAAGGACAGGCCCCGCCCCCGAAGACAGGGAGGGCTAGCCTGGGTTTGTGGTCTGGGTGCTGAGAGCCCCGCCCCTTCCTCCTGCAGCTCCTGGGCACGGGCTGCGGGACCTCAGTCCCAGGCAGGATGCGGGCGGGTGGGCGGAGGGACGGCGTCACCTCTGGAAAAGGCCTGAAGATGACAGCATCGGGACCGCCGTCCTCATCGCCCAGCCTCTGTAAGAGATGACGAGGTCAAGACGGAATCTGGTCTTGCAAAGGGGAAGCAAAGGTGACCCTGGAGGGGAGGCCACTGGCTCAGGGGACGTGTCTGTCACCCTGACCACCGACGCTGGCTAGTGAGACGCTCCCAGACGGAACACCGAGAGAGTCAGAGGAAGGACACGGGACAGACGGAATGTTTCATAAACGCTGGTGGGAGTTCCACCGCATCTGGGGACACGGCCCAGGGTCCTGCTGCTGGGAGCTGGGAGTGGAGCAAAGCCATCGGTCTGTCCGTGCAGGACACCACACGGGTGCTGGCGGCAAGGCGCCGGGATTCGAGGGCCGGGATTCCAAGGACACGTGGCAGTGTGTGTGTTCACGGGGCAAACCCCGCCACACCGCGGAAGGAAGCAGCTGCTGCCCTGAGGGAACGTGTACCCAAGCTCAGTCGGACCGCCGGCCCCTGGTGGGAAAGGATTTGAGAACTGTGGAGAAAGGTCTCATGAAAGATCTTACAAAGTCGATGACTAATTGGGACCGTCTGTGTGTGTTTTTCATGTGTCCGTGTGTGGGCGGGGGAAGAGCACCGATCACAACCACTGGCCTGCCACTGGGACCCGGGCGGTCTTCCGGCGCCCCGGGAAGAGGGGGTCGGGCTTGCACTAGCTCTGCATCCCCCGGAGAGCCGGCCACGCGGCACTCAGCGCCGGAGACCTTCCCTGTGACGCGCACAGGAAGCATCCAAACAGCGGCGTGGTGGGCCGAATGGTGCTCCCCCCAAAGACAGGCTGACAGCCCTAACCCCTGCACCCGCCCCAGCCCCCGTGCTGGTGCACGTGCCCCGGTGTGCAAACGGGGTCTCTGCAGATGTGACGGAGATGTGAGTAAGCCGGGGTCCTACTAAGGGAGGGCAGACCCTTTTCCCCCCTGTGGCTGGTGCTGTTATAAGACAAGGGACACGGCCCGTCGAGGTTAGACCCCTGTCCTCCATCCCCATGAGAGGGCGAGTTTCTGCCGTTTTAAGCCACCACTTCCGGTTCTTTGCCTCAGCACACAGAGGGGTTCGGGGGTACCCCCAGAACCAGGATCAGGCACCACATCCTCTGAGCCTCTCTTCCCTGCCCCCACCTCTGCTCACGGGGGAGCTCGCTGCCAGCGCTCCTGAAAGGATGCAGGTTGCACGAAACAACTGCTGCACCCGAGACGGAACGCTGGGACCCGGGGTTTCGGGGCGCTCAGGATGAACGGAGCCCGGCGGGGCGCCCCAGCCTGGAGGGCGCGGTCCGGTCGGCTCCAGTCCAGACTCCGTTTTCGTTTTGTTTTCTCGCGGTCACTTAAATACAAGGCCGAAAGCCCTGCCACCCGGCTTCCAAACTCGACGCCGGCGCAGAGGGAAGTGGGCTTTGTTTTTCGTCCGTGAGGAGGGTGTCTCGTTGGCAGGCGGGCGGTTGAAGGGGACGGCCAGCCGGGGACGCCGATGACGCCAGCTTCCCGAAGCCCGCGTCCCCCTCTTGGCCGTGCTCGCCGCTGTGCAGCAAGGAGGGACAGGGCTCATTGCGGCCATGTGGTCCCCACACGGCCACGGGTCTGTGGGTTGGGCACCGCAGAGCAGGAACCGGGTCTTCTCCGCACGTCTCATTAACGAGCGGCCGCTTATCTGAACGCAGCACAGCCTCGCCTGTGCCCCGGGGGGGGCCCTGCCTCGGAGCTGAGCATGGCGGGGCCACCCCTGCTGCCTGGACCTGGACACCACAGGTTGGCACCCGCCCAGCAGCCACTCCAGTCAGGGGGGTTGTGGGGGGGACCCCTGCTGTCACGTGACCCCCCCCTGGTGCACAGGGAGCTGGAACAGAGGGGGCTCAGTCGGCTTCTGCCAGAGAGGAAACGGCCTTCCCAGGAGCCGCAAAGGACTTCACAATGGATCTCAGTGCTTTTTTCATTTCTCTTCTTACTTTACTTTTGTCCTAGAGCTTTGTTCTAAATTAATCTTGGAAGCGGTGAGAGGAGCTGGATATTATGTTAACGGGAGGAGAGGGGGGAGGGAACGGGAACTACGGGGACTGGGCCGCGGCGGAAGGAGGGCCTGTGTGCCATAGGTACGTGACTTCAGTCTCCGTTGTCCGAGAACCTCAGGGACGGTCCCATCCTGGGGACAATAGGAAACAAGGAACTTCAGGCTCCGTCTAGACACAGCCCCACGGCATTGGCCATGAGCTGACAAGCAGGTCCTGCAACCCTCAACCCCCACCCCCCCAAGGGCTACCTAGGTGGAGACGAGAGCTCATGGGAGATCCCCAGTAGCCACCCAACAGTCAAGCTGTGGGGGTGGGGAGGGTGCTAGAACGTTCCCTATGGCCTCTGCCTCCGACCCCAGCTGGCTCCAGGGGAGCCTCCCTTAGACGCGGTGGGTGCCCGTGTCTCACTGCCACCTGTACGGTGGCCGAGCTGCCGAAACTCTCGGCCCCCCTGCCGCTCCGGGCTGGAGCTTCGAACCGCGCCTGCTCCCCGTGGGAGGGCTGTGCCGGGGGCGGGCTGAGCACCGGGAACAACAGCTGGGACAGAGGGTGGCCGCACCGCTGCACAGACCCCCGACGCTGGTGTGGTTCAAATGTGTGACTTCCCTGCGGGCCAAGTGGAGGCTGAACAGATTGCCCCATGGAGCCCTTTGTGGGCACCCACCCCGGGCAGCCATGGGGGGGGGGCCACAGCCATGGAGGCTGTAGGGAGGACCCTGGGGGCAGGAGCTGAGGAAAGTTACAGTAAATCAGTGGAGACCAGGCCCCTCCAAAGAGCTGACACCGCCAAGGGCGACACAGAGCCAGCGTCTGGGCACCTGTCATGACCAAGAGCTTCGGCAGCCGAGACTGAGCCGCAAAGGACACCTGCAGCCTCGAAGGACGCTGGCTCCTCTCTGCCCGTCCCTTCTGCCCTGACCCCGAGGTCTCAGACAGGAGGGTGGGTGGAAGGACCTCTGCCCTCCCGGCTTGGGCTGCGGACATGAGGCAGAGCCTGGTCCCGAGACAGAAGTGCTGATGTGAGTCGGGCCTGCGTCATCGCATCCAGGAAGGGGACCGCCGCTCCTGAACGAGCCCGGGACGGCCGAGAAGACCCACAGGAGGGGTCCGGGGCGGGGGAGGCAGCGCGCTGGCTGGGAGCGGGGCAAGCAAAGGCAGCTCACGCCTGTTGTCCTGGGAGCTCGCCCACTCACCGAGCTCGGGAGACCAGACGCCCCCAGCGACCGGCCCCTTCTCGGTGGCGGTGCGGGAAATTCCACCGCAGCCCGTCCTTTGTTATGAAGCCGGCTCGCGTCTCCCCTGGGCGAATGCACGTCACGCCGGGGGAGACCCCTCGGCTCTGCGTGAGGAGGCTTTGCCCCAGTCCTTCCTGCAGGTGACGAGGGAGGGCAGCAGGGCTGGGCCGGGTGGGGATTCACGGCTGACGGGATGGGAAGGCCGGGGACGCAGGGCTGCAGAGAAAATGAAAAATTTCCTCTGCATGAAAATAGCCAAATTTCTACCTAGCCAAAACTAGGTTATGAAGGGGGAGGTTCATAACCCATAAGCACGTAAAGAGCTAAGTTTCTTAATAAAATAATGAGAGAAAGACACAGGCCTTAGAGAAAGATGTGCCAGCCAGGGGCCAGGTATTTCATAAAACCAAAGACGCACATGGCCCACAGACATATGAAAAGATGCTTCCCCTCACTCAGAATCAGGGAAAAGCAAATTGGATCACAAGGACACCATCAGTAAATAACGGAAGAGGCCACTTTTCAAACATCACTGGCAAACGTTTTCAAGTTCAAGTGCACCTTGGTCTAGAGTGTGGAGAACTCGGTGGGTCCCACCCTGTTGGGGCTTTGTCAGCAGAAATCTAAACTTACCATGCACATTGCCTTTGACCTAGCATTTGCATCATTAAGAATTTAGCCTAGCCCTGGCTGGCATAGCTCAGTGGATTGAGCGCGGGCTGAGAACCAAAGTGTCGCAGGTTCGATTCCCAGTCAGGGCACATGCCTGGGTTGTAGGCCATGACCCCCAGCAACCGCACATTGATGTTTCTCTCTCTCTCTTTCTCTCTCCCCCTCCTTTCTCTCTCTAAAAATAAATAAATAAATAAAATCTTAAAAAAAAAGAATTTAGCCTAAAAATAAGCTTGCAAATGTGCACAAAGTTATGGGCACAAAATGACTACTTGAAGCAGTACAGGTTACAGGGAAACAAATTTCAGGAATCTGACTGTCTATTCAAAGGCCTGTGGAAATAAATCATGGCACAGTCATAGAGAAAGATCCCAGGTGCCCATTAAAAACGTAAGTGTCGTAAGTACAGATCCCAAAGGTGGATAAGTACATGAAAGGTGTTAGGCTAGACGGTGCCCGGTAGAACCCTGAGTGGGCGTTCTTCTGAGATGTGGAGAGCAGACACGTGCAGATCCTGTGTGTGTGCAAACGTGCAAAGACATAGAGTACACACGACTGCTAAGCAGGTTGAACCCCTGAGAGTGGGGCTGGTGGGTGGGGCATCTCTTGACCTTCCTCTTTAGCCCTTTCTGTGACTGTGTCCTTCACACGTGCACTCACTGGTTTGTGTGAGAAAGGATGGCGTTTCAAAAACTGATACAAGGGCTGCGTGCATGGAAAACGGCCATCGCTTCTGGCCTGGACTTGGTTCCACAGCTCGGGGTGCACCCGAGTCAGGGAGATGCAGGGACGGGGCGCGTTCAGAGGCCACTCTCGAGGGGACAGTGCCCGCACCCACTACAGACAGGGCGGAGGAGGCCAGGGCTCCTGGCGTCTCCGTGTCAAAACGCCAGGCCGGGCATCGGCTCCCCGGGGCCATGGGATGCTTGGCGAGAGCGCCCAGCTCTGACTCAGAGGAGGATCTGGTTTCAGGGGATGCCGTCATTAAAGGCCAATCAGGTGACGCCCGGTGAGAGAAACGGCCGGCCGGTGGGAAGCCGGGAAAACTGGCTCAGGGCTTCTCGGGGCTTTTTCTATTAACCAGAGGTGAGCTCCGGGGTGGAGAGGGGCAGAGCAGTCTGCCGGGGACCCCTGCGGCGACGGCCCTGCTGTGCGGGACACGGCTCCTGTGACAGGTGCAGGCAGAGCCCCTGGGGCCGGGGCACGGCAGGGAGGGCCTCTGTGGGCCCGGACACTCCGCCCGCGGCAGCCCCCCAGGCGGGCGCCGCCGACCACGCTGACCACGTGGCTGGCGAGTATAAGCCTTGCTTTGTTCTCCGCCCAGACAACGGGGCCCCGAGGACAAGGGAGAATGTTTCAGATTCCCTCGCATCCCACCACCCCGAGTTAACGCATTTCATTCGGGCTTCCTTTCTTCCTATCTCCCCCACGCGGATACATGGGTTTCTCCCGTCGAGTCAAAACATGCACACAGTGTAGCAGTTTGCCTTTGTAAGCCACTCCCCCAGAAAGTGTATTTCCCCGCCCCTTGTGGTCCTATCCCCTGTTTCTCCGAGTCACCACCCCCCCCCAGCTCCTGCAGTGGGCTCGACCCCTGTCATCGGATACTTCTGATTGACGACCCGAGACATTGTGCCCCAGCGAGGGTCTTCGAAGCCAATAGCCGGTCCTCCTGTGAAATTCCCTCCCAACAACACGCAGGGCTGAGGTCACGAGACACAGCAGGCTGTCGCCTCGGCTCCCCGTGGGCCGCAGGGGCATCCGAGGGGCGGGCCTGACAGGGCAGGAGCCTCCCAGCTGGGAAGACCGAAGCTGTCTCAGCCGGGGCCGGGGGCTTAGGAACGGGAGCTCACTGTCCACATTCGAGAGGCTGGAGGAAGTCTGAGGTCAGGGTGCCGGTCCGCAGAGTCGGCCTCCATGAGAGCCCCTCCCCAGCTCCCCGACTCCCCGACGGCCACCTGCTCCCTGTGTCCTCACACGGCAGAGGGTGCCCTCCTTCCCTCCCTCTTCTTCCGAGGACACTGGTCCTACTGGGTGAGGGCCCGTCCCTGCGACCTCACGTAACCCCGGTTATGTCCTAAAGTCCCATCTGCAGACACGGTCACCCTGGGGCTCAGGGCTTTGACATCTGTGTCTGCGGGGGACACAGCTCCGTCCAGGGCAGCAGCCTCGCCCGCTAGGGAGGCTCCTGGGCCAGCGGAGCCCGGGGGCCCCAGCACAGCAGCCCCCCCTCCTCCGGGGCAAAGCCAGAGGGGTGAGTGCAGCGGGGACAGGAGCCTCCCCCTCTCACAGAGCGGGGGCGGCGTCTGCAGACAGAGCGGGAGGGAAGCCCTCCTCCCTCAGTGAGACCCCCACACTGACCCCAGCTGGGCCGGCTTGTCCTCACTGACCACCGCTGAGTATGAGCTCCCCTCCCCACTCAACAGTCCACTCTCTGGCTCTCCCACCCCCAGGCTGGTTGGCCTGTGGGCTGACGTGAGGCCGCCCCCAGGGGCACTCTCCCTGCTTTCTCGGGAGGACCCTGGGGTGGCATCATGAGGCAGGTTCGGTTAGTGAGAGAGTCTCTCAAAGCATGTTCGCCCCCCTGGCCTGTCCAGCACTTTGGCAACAGCCAGGTGACGCAAGAGCTCAGGCTAAACTCGAAGGAGTGAGAGACACCAAGATCAGTGCACACGGCATCGCCTTCCCCGGATCCGCCCAGTCGGTCCCCACCCCCGCCCCATCACTGTGCTAAAACGTTCCCTCCGAGCGGGGCTGACCCTTTGGGGGCAAGACGAAGAAGCGTGCCTGCAAAGGTGCCCCCTGCCACATCTGTCCCCTGTAGGACTTCAATGTAGCCTGGCCAGCAGGCAGCGTAGGGACAGCGCCATGTGGACCAACATTTTGGCCGTAAGGACGCTCTGTGAAAATGCACGTGGTGCCCCCAAGACCAGACCCCACAGCCGAGGCTGCCCCAGGGAGCATGGCACGGCTGGGAAGCCTGCTCCCACCCACCTGCGCCTGCACCTGCGCCTGCTCCCACCCACCTGCGCCTGCACCTGTGCCTGCTCCCACCCACCTGTGCCTGCACCTGCGCCTGCACCTACGGGAGGAGACTTCGCCCTCGCGGCTTGCCCCCACCCACTCTCAGCGCCTTCCGGGCAGCAGAAGAAATCCACATCTGAGATTTGTATGCAAGCAGTGTAGATTTTACTGATTTTTCCATGGGAAGAAAAAAATGCCAAATAGCTTTTTAAAACCACGTCATGCGGTAGAAGGCCATGGAATGTCCCTGCTAGTGATGTTGTTCTCTCCGGGTTTCGGGCCAGACCACCCGCCACTGGCTCTCTCCCTCGCCCCACGTCCCCCGCAGAGCTCCGGAATGTCCCCCTTTACCAGTGGGCGCTTTTCGACTAGACTCTCCCACGACCATTTCCTCCCTCTCGTCAGGACAGAGAGTCGACCCTGTCATGTGCCAGTGCTTGACCGACTCTTGCTCCTTGCACTTGTTCCTGAGCTTCAGCTCCTCTTGCCCATGAAGGTCAAGGTCAAAGGGAAGTTCAGGTGCTACAGGGTAATAAACACATGAACGGGGGGCGGGGGGAGAAATTGGAAACCTGGCCCAGACCCTTGGGACGAAGACACTGAAGCCGATGTGAAGTTTGACTCAGCTCTAGCCCGCCGGGGCGCACCCCTGAAATGAGCTAATTAGTGATGAGGAAGCGTGTACTCACCCTCCGTCCACGCCGCAGCCCGGAGGAGGAAGTGGCTCTTTCCCTGTCATCTACGTGACGTCCCGCGTCTGCAGCGCACCGCCTCGCGCAGAGCAGGTGCTCAGTGCGCGCTTGTGGGCCAGGTGACAGGCCCCAGTGTTAGCCAGTGCAGGTGAGGAATATATAATGCATACCTTGAAAAACAAAATCAGATTGCAGAGGGCATACGTGACCTAACTCAGACACACTCGTAGCTTGAGAATAAGTGTAAAGGGGCATTTTACATTACAATCACACTGTGCAAGTTAGATTCCTAAGTGATGTTACCAGTCAGACTGCGGGTGGGGTCGATACGCAGACACATACTCGTAATATTGTATCAGCAGGCATTTTCGTGGCTCCGTTTTACAGATGGGAAAACCACGGCCTGACGGTGTTGTCCGGCTGCTGCCTCAGCCTCTGCCCTTGGGGTGACCGAGGCGAGCTGTGAGCCTCTGTCACCTCGGCCCCGAAGCAGAGCCATCTGGAGGTGCTGGGCACAGGCCAGTGTCACCGGCACAAGGCTGGGTGGGCCTCCAGGAAGAGGCGTTTGGCCGAGAGCAAGCCAGGCCGTGGTCCGGTCTGCTGGTGGGCAGAGGCGGGTGCCCCACCCAGGGCCGGAGTTGCTGCCAGAACCAAGGGCCCTGAGGCCCTATTCCAGGTGCGGGACCGGGGGGAGAACTGGACAGAACACCCACGTCTCCCCATCTGGGACGTTGTACCCAGGGACTGACTGTGTGTTTGCGATGACCAGGCAAGGCAGGGGGATGGCGCTGGCCGGCCCTTCGGGGTCCCAGAGAAACGCCAGAGGAACCAGGCAGGGCCCTAGGGCGGAGGCTGGCCCGCTCTCCGCAAAGGGCCCACAGTCGGCACTGGAGGCTTTTTGGTCAACACCGCCTCTGCCTTGACCATCGGCTCTGTGGGGCGAGAGCCGCCGAGGGTGGCCTGTAAACCGGTGGGCGTGGATGCGTTCCAATAAAACTTTATTCAGACGCTGAAATTGGAATTTTGTATAACACTTACAGTACTAGTAAAAGTCTTCTTTTGACCTCCTGAAAACCATTGGAAATGCAAACGGGATTCTTACCTCACAGGCCCTACAGGAACCGGCCGTCGTTAGAGGCGGAGGGAGTTAGCATGCAGGCTCCCGTGTGCCGACCCCGGCCCAGTATTCCAACTGTTTTTCTCTCTCCCCACTGCGCATGCAGGGAGGCGTCAGAAAGGAAAGCAAGGGAGGGGGGTCTTATCGCAACCCCCCCTCTGCCCACATCACCCGAGAGGCGGACAGCAGAATGCCCCCAGCTGGTAATGGCCTTGCATGACAGGGAAGGGGGGCGTGGGCCCAGAACACACTTCAGTACCTGGAAGGAACTTCACGCCCTATCCCGGAGCTTTCCGCTTCTCATTTCCCTCACAGTGAAGCGGATGGGGAGCCTCACATATTAAAGTGAAAGTGGAGCTTTTATGTGGAGAAACCAGGCCAGGAGGAGGGGGTGGGGACAGCCCGGGTACTCAGGCCCCCTCCGTCCTGAGTGGGCGTGTTCCCTGCCCTCCCAGGAACACAGTCAGAAGACATGGAGGAGGCACGTCCGAGCAACTGGCCGCTGTTCCTCTTCCTAAGGCTGCCTGCGCTCCGGGCTCCTCGGTGGAGAGCTGGCCCGGGGGCCGTCCACCCGTGTGCCCCGGCCCCCAGCGGGCATGTGCCCCGGCCCCAGGTGGGCTACTGTGCGCAGAGGGCGACCGAGGCCGCGCCTGGAAACACGTTCCTGTTCTTTTGCCAGCACGACCTGCTGGGTGGGCCACAGCGTAGCCCAGCGAGGCCTTACAGTTGGAGAGCAGTGCCTGGTGAGGCCAGGGGGGAGCCAGGTGAGGGGAGAAGAAGCACCCTCCCGTGGACAGGACACGGCACGGTGGCCAGGGACCCAGGCGCGGGCTTGTCTTCCATATCACAGCTCGAGTCCCCGGGACCCCGAGGAAGAAGTGTCCGCTGTGATTTTACAGTTAGGGGAGATGCCGCCCGTGGAATGCGGAGCAGGTGAGCTCGCACTCAGAAGACAGGAAACTGGGCTTTAGATTCCGGGCACGCGGCTGCTGGCGGTGGCTCGGGGCAAATCACCGCCTGCCCGACTTGCCCGACAAGGTCTCCAAAGGTTCACTGCGATAAGGAGCTTGCTAGCCAAGGACTTGGCGGCAAGTGGATAAATATTTAAATGGAGTCTATATTTAGAAACCCAGTGGCAATTAAAGAAAAGAACAGGAGTTTTTCGTTGCTGTTACTTTGTTGACGTTCAAAGGGTATAGTTCAAAAAAAAGTTTTCCCAAATGGAATCGATCCCGAAGTTTAACAAAACGGCTAAGATATGGCAGCAGATAATCCATAAAACAAGTAAAAAGCTCACGTGTAAACAGGCTTTCAACGCTACGCGCCCAGTGGGAGGAGAACGGAGAACACAGGCAAGCGTCACAGAAGCCCTCCTCCGGGCGGCCTCGGCGCGTCCATCCTAAATCGCTCCTGGGTTTCCACGCGACCTGAGGGACGATTACATGATTTCAACACTGTCTGTACACTCCTCATCTGCATATCATTTCTCAGTGTCTAGTGTGTTCAACATCCGAGGCTCTGTGCATAAAGCCCGCTCTCTCCTCAGCCCACAGAGCGTGTGTAAGCAGACCGATCTTCCCTTTCACGAGAGAAGCAGGCACACACTCGGAATTACCCTGTGCCGTGACCCCAGGCACACAGAGGAGGCGATCTCCGAGGTCACGTGAGCGTGCCTGCGTAAACGCCCACTCTGGAACACGGCCGCGGACCCCAGGTCGGGGTGCAGACTGCAGATGCCCGTTCACACCCTGAGAGCAGATGCGAACGTGGCCAGCGTTCTCACGGCCTGTGCGGAAGACGGCCTGGGGAGGCTGCGAGCAGCCAAAGGCATCTCTGCCTTCTACCTTTGCTGGGGAGAAAGGAAAGATAGCAGCAGCTGGCTTGGCGGGAACACTCCAGGGCAACAACAGTTGTGAGGCCACTCCTACCGGGCAAGGGGCGGGGCGGGCCGCTAAGCTGCGGAAGGTCTGTGTGCGCTGGGGTGGGACCACCGTCTGCCCCGGGCTCAGGGACAGCTCCCACCTGCGGGCCTGTGGCTCGGTTGAGTCCCACCCCCATGCAGGCCCAGTTCTGCTCCTGGGTCTCTTTCTACCCAGCAGTGCAGGTCATTTAAGTGGCTCAGCCTGTGGGGCCTCAGTTTCCCCTTTGGTGCATGAGAGGACTGTGGGGTCCCTTTCATAGGGTCAGTTCTCTGACCCTCTGGGGCTGCAGCCTTCTGGCTACTTCTCTCTGGTGCCAAGCTCGGGAGCCTCAGCCCCGGCCCGGGAACAGACCGGACTCAGCGGGGCCGAGCTGCACCCCGACAGGCCATTGAGGAGGCTCGCCCGCCCAGCAGCCCCTCCTGGGGACGTCCCCCGGAGAACCGACAGCAGCACCTCCAGGAGTGTTTGCACACCCGAGTTCAAAGCCACCCAAGTGTCCGTCCATAGATGAATGGGTAATCGAAATGTGAATATAGGATATATCATTCAGCCCCAGAAAGGAAGAAAATCCTGACAGGAGCGCAGTAGGGGTAAACCTGGAGGACATCACGCTAAGTGAAGAAAGCCAGCCCCACTTCGAGGCGGTACCTAGAGCGGTCCAAGTCATAGGGGCAGAAAGTGGAGGAGGGGTGACTGACTGCCTGCCCGGGGCTGGCGGGGGCGGGGGAGGGCATTGTTGTTGTATAATGTGTGTATTGCCAGATGAAGAGGGTTCTGCAGATGGAATGCACGACAGTGTGAATATACTTAATGCTACTGAAATGTACACTTAAAAATGGTTAAGATGATACATTTTATGTCATGTGTATTTTTTAAAAATATTTTTTTAAAAAAGAACTCGCTTTAGAAGATTATAGCCCTCTGCCTGGGCCAGGCACCCAATCTGGCCAGCTCTGCCTGCCTTAGCACCAGGGTGTGGTGTTTGTCTGTGAATGGAATAGGAAAACATTCACCTCTTTAATTTCTCTTAGCTCTAATAGAAACATAGTATTCCTTTCCACCAGGATCGTAAACAACAGATCACAGAAGCATTAGCAGCATCGCAGGCTTTGTCACCGAGACAAACCAGATGTTTTCCTATCACATCGACTTACAAATGTCTCAAAATACTGTTTATGTGTATCACTAATTCGAAGTTATGGCCGTCAGCAGCCTGGCTCCCCGTGAAAACACTTCCTCCCATGGCAAAAGGGATTTTTACAGATGCGATTAGATTACGGATCCCGAGATGATGACATTACCCCAGATCCTCCAGGCAGGCCCAGTGTCATTGGAAGGTCCTTAAGAGGGGGGCGGGGGGGGGGGGACAGAGCGAGACTTGAAGATGCTCTATTGCTGGTTTTGACAAGGGAGCACAAGGCCACACCCCCAGGGGTGCAAGTGGCTTCGCAAAGCTCGAAAGGCAAGGAAATAGGATCCCTCCCAGAGCCTCCAGAAGGTGCGGAGCCCTGCTGACACCCCAGTTCCAGCCCCGTGTGCCCCACTCCAGGCTTCTCTCTTCCCTCCAGCACTGCACGGTGAAGACGCATGGTTTTAAACCACTAAGTTCATGTCCATTCGTTACAGCAGCAAGAAGAGGACACCCCACCGGGACTGCAGAATAGTGACGCTGGGCAGAGACACCTGGGGAGAGGCTGGGTGGGGTTTCGGCCTGTGTGCCTGTCCTCTGAGAGACGGCCCCTTCTCCGTCTTTCCTCAGTGACAAAACCCACAGAACGACGGTCCCCCAAAACAGGACTCGCTCATGCGCATGCCCTGGTGTTGCGTTCTGCCCCACCCTCTCCTGTGCTGTCTCATCCTGTCCTGTTTATTGATGGACTTGAACTCGACCTATTAAAAAAATCACGACCACCCTGGCTGGTGTGGCTCCGTGGGTTGGAGTGTCGGGCCGTAACCGAGAGGTTGCGGGTTTGATTCCCAGCTGGGGCGCATGCAAGCCGAGGTTGCGGGTTCCATCCCCAGTCCAGGTGCGTACAGGAGGCGACCAACTGATGTTTCTCTCTCACACCCATGTTTCTCTCCCTCTCCCTTCCTCTCTTTCTTTCTCTCTTTCTAAAACCAGAGGAAAAATGTCCTCAGGTGAGGATAATTTTTTTAAATCATGACCCATAGAATTCCTCTCTGTGTAACAATTACTCCTTAATGTAAGAAAATGAGGTGATGGACACTTTTTGGTCCCTGGGCCTTTCTCCGAAGAGTTACAATGAGTGCTGTGAAGCGTCATAGTTTGGGCAAATTCCTCACCAGCAGTTCAAGACCGCCAAGGCTGTGAGGACGGGTGCCGCTGCCTCAGGGGAGAGGGCGGGGGCTGAGGGGGAAGATTGGGAGGGAGGGCCATGGATGCCAGAACGAAAGACCGTTCACGAAAACCAGCCTCCAGGATTCAGTGTTCACGTTCCTCCGAGTTTCCTCCGAGTTTCCGAACTCTGACCTTCCCTCGCCCCGCCTCCCCTCGCCCCTGAAGCTTTGTCGGCGCCTGTGAGAAGCACCCTCACTTTCGGGGCGCTTGGAGGAGGAAAGCTGGGATTTCGTACAGAAATCTTCTGCATTGTCAATGAATATTGGAAAATCTTGGTTGAAATGTATATGTATGTGTATGTATGTGTATGCACATGCATGTTCCATTCCATTGATTTTAAGTGTGTCCGACGCATGCGAAAACCTGTGGCAGACGAGCGTGAGCTGGGCAGGACCACTGCTCGTGTTGTGGGCTCCGCGCCTCCGGAAGGTTCTCCTGCAGCCCCGAGACCCAGCGTCGACCGGACAGAGCGCGAGAGAACGCGGGCAGCAAGCCTCTAGAGACGGACGTGGCCCCGAGTTTCTGTCCCCCATCGCGCTGGGTCCGGGCCCGGGCCCCGCCCACGGTGGGCTTCCCGACGTGTCAGCGGTGGGGGACTTCTCGGGGCCCACAGAGTTCCCAACGGCCACCTGGCATGGGGTGGGGGAGGGGCAGCTGGGGTGGGGGTGGTCCGGTCTAAGGCTGATTCCAGCGACCCAGTATCTCTTTGGAAAACACTCGCAGTTGCACACAGGTGTGGGCTCAAAGGCAACTACCCTTGCCCTTGACCAGAGGAAATGCATGCTGGACGGTTGGCAGAGTTTATCGGTGCATTATAGGCAGAATAATGGCCCCCACCCTTCAAAGATATCTGGGTCCTAATGCCTGGGACCTGTGTATGTGTGTTACCTCACAGGGCAAAGGGGGATGAAGGTTGCAGATGGAATTAAGGTTACTAATCAGATGACTTTTTGATGGGTAGGTGATGCTGGATTCTCTGGGTGGGATTAATAGGATCAGGAGGATTCTGAAAAGTGGGCAAAGGAGGGGGTCTGAGTGACGTCCTGGGAGAAAAACTCCACCCACCTTTGCCGGCTGTGAACCGGATGGACGAGGGGGCCACAAGCCAAGGGGTGCTGGTGGCCCCGAGAGGCCGGCGAAGGCGAGGAGAGGGTGCCTCCACAGAGCGGACAGAAAGGAACGTGCTCTCGGCCTTGGGTTCAGCCTGGGGAGACCATGTAGACGTCTGGCCCCCGGAATCGGAGGGGGATCCATTTGAGTGGTTCAAGCCACTGTGTCTGTGGCAGAAAGAGTGAACTAAGACATCTGTCTCAGAAGAGGAGGCGTGGCCATCGGACAAGGCCGCCTGGAGATAAAGAGCAGAACCAGTGTGGGAAGGGGGCTCTCTCTCCAGGGGCCCCTCCTTCAGGAGAAACACTCCATAAACGAGTGGAATCCAGAAACAACGATGTCACATGCACGTGCTCGCACACACATCTCACCATACTCACACATTTTCACAGGCCTCCAGGAGCCTTGTCGATTAGGCCTTATTCCGGCAGAACAAATTAGTCCAAAGTAGCGTGGCTTACAACAGCAAGTACAGATTACATCTCAGAGCTTCTGTGAGTCAGGGGTTCAGACAAGGCACGGACAGAGCCGGCTGTCTCTATCCGCTGTCTGGAGCTTCAGCCAAAAGACGGGAGCCTGGGAGCTGGAGGCAGCTGCAGGACTATTCATCCCCACGCACGCAGCCTGTCCGTGTGGCTTGGGCTTCCCCGACAGCGTGGCGGCCGAGAGAGTCTCGGTAGCTGGGTGAGAAGGAGCCTGGGTCTTGTTGGAGTTAAATTACTGGGGGCGTCCAAGAGAGGGCGGGGAGGCAGTTGAGTATGAATTTGTTATTCCCGCGTGAGGGCGGGGTTGGAGATGTAAATTTGAAGTGCACAAATCACAGAAGGGCCCAGAAGCAGGAGGGCAGAAGGAGAGCCTGGAGAACAAGGTACCCCTGTAGCCAGGGGTGTGTGTGGGGGGGTGGCTTCAAAGAGGCGAGTCATCAATGACTGCGGTGGGCTCAGGAAAACCAGGCCAGCAGCAGGCATTTCCATCGCTACAGTTACTCGGGGTCAGCATAAAGCAGAAGGAGGGATGAACTTGGCCTGCTGGGACTTGGGAGCAGGGAGGAGGACACGAAGTCCGGCATGCAGAAGCTGTTGGGCACCTTTGGGGAACTGTGAGCCCCGACACTGGCCCCGCAGGCTGGATACCCGTGTGGGCAAGCCAGTCACGCAGGCTGCTCGAGGACCGGGTGAAGCCTTGGCCAGTTTAGACGAGCTGGTCTATACGCAGCGAGCTAGTCTAGCTCCGTGGGCTCCCTGGGGGCTGAGCTGCCCCAGGATTCGGGTGGGGGCGGACAAGCACGGGGCTGGGGATCCACGCAGAGCCCATGCCAGCGCTGTAGCTTGCTATCTGTAGCGCTCTCTCGCGCTCTCTCTCTTTAAAGGAAGACGATGCCTAGGTAATCTCCGTGATATGTCATCGCACCTAGCTCACATCCTTGTCTAAACTTCAGTTCACTCGCGGCGTGTGAACACCCACGGCCCCGAGGGAGCATTCATGTCCCTTTCGGAAAAGGAGACAGCAAGTTAAAAGACGGGAGTGGGCGGCAAGCTGCCCTCGGCGTGCACTGGCGAGTCGCAAAGCCTCCTCGATGCCCCTTGGAAACACCAAAACGCGGCAGGCGGGGTCGCTCAGTGCCTCCCGGGTCCGGGGGCGCGGGGGCCCGCGGGGCAGTGCAGGCTCCCGCAGAGAGGGCTCGGGAAGGAGCCGGGTCCCGCGGCGCCCAAGGCCGGCGGGCAGGAAGGTCCCGCGCCCTCGGTCCCCTGGCCCGGCCGCGCCCGGGGAAACGAGCGCCGAGCGGTGCGTCCCTCCCTCGCGGTCCCCACTGGGGCCGACGCGGCGCGGACTACAAGTCCCAGGAAGCCCCGGGCCGGCGCGGGGCGGAGCCTGGCGCAATTCCCCGGGATCCGGCGCGCTGGGAAGCGCCGCGGAGGACGCAGCGGCCGCAGCGGCAGCGGCAGTGGCGGCGGCGGCCGGAGGGCGGAGAGCGCGCGGGCGGGCGGGGCGGAGGCGGGGCCGACGTGGGCCGGAGCCCTGCGTGCCAGGGAGGGGGCCGGCCGGGCAGGCGGCGGGCGGCACTGGAGCGGGCTCCGCGGCTAGCGCGGCGCCTGCGTCTCGATCCCGGCTCAGCGGGCGGCGCGCGGCGGCCTCGGCGCACCGGACGGTACCGCACGCAGCGCGCGGACCCGCGCCGCGGCCCGGCGCCCGGAGCGGCGCGGCCACTGCCCGGGGGCCGGCACTCGGCCCCGGCGCTGGGAGCGCGGCGGCTGCCTGGGCTTTAATGGCTGCTCGGAGGGGCAGCGCGTAGGGGTGGACGCGGCTGCGGCGCAGGAAGGCGCCCGAGCGAGCCTCCTCAGGGGCCGGCCGCGCCCGCCGCGGCGCGCTCCATGGGGGCCCGCTGACCCGGGGCGCCGGGGCCCGCTCGCTCGCCGGCCGCGCGTCCCGGCCATGAACTGAGTCCGCGGGCCGGCCCCCGCGCCTGCTCCGCCTGCTCCTTTCTTCTCGCGCTTCGTCCGCCCGCCGCCGGCGGGCCCGGCTCCCCGGGGGCTGCGGCGCCCCGGGCTCAGCGGCCCGCGGGCCCCGGGGCGCGGGGCGGCGGCGGCGGCGGGGGGCGCGCGGCTCCGGGCGCGGCGCCTGCACCATGAACTACCAGCAGCAGCTGGCCAACTCGGCTGCCATCCGGGCCGAGATCCAGCGCTTCGAGTCGGTCCATCCCAACATCTACTCCATCTACGAGCTGCTGGAGCGCGTGGACGAGCCGGTGCTGCAGAATCAGATCCGGGAGCACGTCATCGCCATCGAAGGTGAGGACCCGGCCGTCGCGGGCTTCTGGAAAGCGCGGGGGAGCGGGCGCCCGTGGTGCGGCGGGGTGTGCGCGCGCGTGTGTGCGCGTGTGTACACACGCGCCGGGCCGTGGCACGCGGCTGTCCGGCCGAGTGAGCACCGCGGGGCTTCTTACCCTGCAAGGCCGGGCGAGAGGCCGGAGGAGGCCATGGGCCGGGCGAGCGCGCCTCCAGCCCTGCCGGGGAGGATGGGTAGTCGTCTCTCTCCCGTGAGAAAGTGGCCGTGTGGTCGTGTCCTGGGCGGCCAGGGTGACCTGGGTCGCCAGAGTGACCCGGCCCCTCCGATGCCTGGGGGCAGCTCGAGGAGTTGGCGTCCTGGGACCGTGACAGCTTCCCAGGTCACTCCGAGCGTCTTGCTGGGCGGCGCTGGAGACTGTTTCAGAAGTGCTGCCGCTGGGGGCGAGGCTCTGGCCAGCGAGCTGAGGAGGGGCAGGGCGGCCCCGCTTCGGGCCTTTGCTCAGGTCAGGGCCCCGGCGGAGCCGCGGAGCTGAGCCCTTTGCCCAGAGTCAGCCCCCGCTGCAGGCAGACAGCGTGGTGTGTCTTCCCCTGCGTGGAGACTGGTCTCCGTAGAGTGTCTTCTACCCAAACCCTGGACCAAATTAGGAGAGCCCTACCGGGAGGGGGTGGGGCCCCTCGGCCTGAGGGTCTCGCCTTCCTAGAAGCTGGCCGCCCTTCTGGCACATGAGGTGAGACTGTGAGCCCCCTGGACAGGGGAAGAAGAGCCTGCCTCTCCAGGCCGGTGTTCTCTCTGGGTCACTGGTGTGGCCTGTGCCAGGCTGCTGCCCAGCCTCTGGACGTCTCCTTCCCCTACCCACGCCGTCCTGCTCATGCCTGCCTGGGAGACCGGTGTGGGGCGGGGACGGGGCATGTGGGGTCTTCCCTCCTGTCCCCTTTGGCCGGGGATGGTGAGTGGCCTGCAGGGTGGGTTGTCCATCCACAGTGCAGGACTGTCCCGGCCCGAGGCCAGCAGGGACGCTGTTGAGGGAGGCCCGGCGGGAGCGTGTCCGAAGCCCGGCTGCAGGCTGTCACCCGGGGCCTCCGCCACGGGAGGGCTTTGCTCAGGCGCCACCCAGCCTGCACTGCTAACCCCAGAGCGACCTGACGGACGCTTGGCCACTTAGGCGGGGAAGGTGAACTGTGTGGTGCTGATCCTCTGGCAGCTCCGTGGACCGGAACAGAGGCTGGGCCAGGCTGCCGATTGGCCGGCGGTATTCACAGGGGCCGGACTGACTCCCCCAGAGGATCTGAGCCGTGCTCCAGTCTCCTGTGGGGCCTGGCTCTCAGCACACCTGGCCGCCCTCCTGGCGATGAGAGATGCTTCCAGACTCCTGGAGCGGCGGGGGCTGCAGGGGGGCCGTGGACCCGCACAGGGTGCTGGTGGTCTGGGGGTGGGGCAGCCGTGTTCCTCTGGAAGCCGATCTCGGTGAGACGGGGCACCGCGGGTGTGCCTTGTCCCTCTGCAGCACCCACAGCAGTCTGATGAAACACTCTGGAAGTCGGTGCCAAGCACCTACCGAACGTACCTGGCAGAGGGCCCCCGAGGCTGAGCGGAGACAGCCTGCAGCTGAGTGTGACTCATGACGCCTGGTTCGCCTTTCCTACTCTGGAAGCCGGGCGCCGGGCGCTGCGTGCTGGGTCCCAAGCACTCCCAGCAAGGCGGTGGCGGTTGCACTTTCTAGAAAGAGGATGTGGTTTCCTTTTTTCTTTTTTTTTTTTTTTTAACGCCGAGTGGTTTCTGGATGATGGTTTTGGTCGCTTGGTGTCTGCCCTTGTGATGTGAGACTTCAGTCCCCTGCCTGGGTGAGTCTCTGTCACTCTCAGCAAGACTCGGAATCGGTGCTCGAAGCCTGCTCGTGGCGTTGGTGGCGTTGTGACTTTTCTGTTAGGAGGAGGAATGTCTGTATTGTGTCAGGGATGCTGTTAGTTTAACGAGGCTTAAGAATCGCTCAGACACGTTTCGGTTCTGTGCAGCACCATCAACCGTGATGGCGCCTTTCATTGGCACTGGCATAGAACTTCGACAAAAGTTCTTTTGCATCTGTGACCTCAGGGTGTCCCGAGGGAGTGTGACCCACTCTCGGGTCCTCAGGTGGTGGAAGGTGGAGGTTCCGGGAAGGAGCACGACTTCCCGCACATCTGACGGAGGTCATTCAGAATGCGGTCATCGGGAGAGCGAGCCCAGGCCGGCGGCCTCCCCGGGCGCCTCGCACCGCCCGGGGTTGAGGAGTGGTGACTTCATCTGTCCTGGTGCAGCGCTCTCCCGCCCCGCTGCAGGACGCGGTCGTGATCTGTGGGTCTGTGTTTTGGAAGTGGAGAGGGCTGCTCACGGGGGCCGGGCAGCGTTTCTTCTGTCTTTGCGGGAGAGGAGAGCGGTGCTGAGGCGGCTCTCTGCAGCGGTGCGGGGCGTGAGCTGTCCACGCACAGCGGGCCCCAGCGCGCTGCTGTGAAGTGCAAGGCTGCTGGGCCTTGGGCCGGGGGCGGGGGGCGGCCAGCGGGATCACTGGGCGGGCAGGTGGGCACCGGGAGTGGCACGGTGACTCTGAGACTCAGGTGTGGCTCTGCCCCCACCTGGGGACCTTGCAGGTCAGGGCACAACAGTGGCAAAATGTGAATCTTTTTCAGTGACAACGTACAGCCCGCCATTTCCAACCAGGAAAGCATACAGCTGTCCTAGTAAATAGTTTAAAAATAGCGTGTCCCACCCAACAGAGAAAAGTGTGTGTTTTGGAGGCTGTCCAGCGGCGAGGCTTTCCCTGCCTCCGTGGGCACGTAACGTGAACTTGGAGTCATCCGTGGAGAGTCTTGGGACCCGCGTCCCGTGCGCACTTGGCAGTGTTGGGGAAGGTCCTGAGTGTGGCTTCCCCTGTGGGCGCCCGCCGCTCCGGTGCTGGCTGTGCTGTGCCGTCTCTGGACAGTGTCCCCGTGCGCTGGCAGCTGCAGGGGTGTTGCTGCGGGATCCAGGAGCGGCCTCATCAAAGGGGAGAACCTTTCGGCCGCTGCGTGGCTCTGCCCCGGGGAAGCTCTACTGAGACGGACCAAACCGCGTGTGCGTGTGTTGTGGTTGAAGGAGATCCCCAAACACGTGTGGGTCTGCGGTCCCGTGTGCAGGCGTGGGGGATGGGATTTTGATCTCCGTCTTGTTTTAAAACATGTCCTTGCCCCTGCCCCACCAAAGTGGGTGTGTTTTATCTTTATTTCTCAGACTTTGAGAGATTGTTTTCCTGTTCCCTACATACTCCCAAACTCTGGGGTTTGAGGGAGCATTGCTGATGGTTTTCAGGTTTGCCTGATCGGATCCCTGGCGTGTCCCACGGGGTGCGGCATGCCGGGAAATGTGGCCCCGAAGCCCGTGTCTCCTCTGCGCCCAGAAGTGCGCCTGGGAGCGGCCTGCACCCCGGTGCGGGCCGCTGGGCGAGGTTTTCCCCTCCGGTTCCTCTTTTCAAGCCCGTCTGGGTTGACGGGATTGAGGTGAATGAGTCAACTGCCTTTCCCGTGGAGCAAAGCTCGTTCTTGTTTTAGGGATGAAGTCTCTATTAGCGACTGCGCTTTGTCATTCAGCTTCCCAGGGGCAGGGGCCAGCAATAACCCAGCCGCTCGCTCAGCCAGGCCGAGCCTGGACCCCCAGCCAGCTCTCCGGGCAGCAAGTCAGCAGGGACCCAGCCTCCCCCTGGCCCACCTGTGCTTCGGAGTGGCTCCTTGGGGGGCCCTGGGGAGGTCCCAGTGGCCTTGTCCTTGGGGGGAGAGCTCTGCCTGGCACCCCCGGCGAGGACACTTTCACAGGGGCTTCCAGGGCTGGGCCCTGCCTCTGGGGGACTTGACGGGGCTGGGGGCCCCTTAATCCAGTGGCACAGCCCCTTTGTGCAGCATCGGTGCTCAGGGGGCAGCCTGCACGGCGTCCTTTCATCTCGTGGCGGTTTTGTGACATAGAAGCAGGCCGACCCGAGAGATGGGCCGGGCTGACCCGGCCTCAGCGCTGGCCCTCGAGCCCTGACGGAGCCCGAGCCGGAGCTCCTGGTTAACTCGCAGCCCCACCGGCTCTGTGCACGCACTGTTCTGGTCCCGCGTCCCTTCCCCCTGGAGGGGTTTGGTTTGAGAGTGCCGCTCAGGAGACCAGCGGTGTCGTGGTTTCCGTCGGGCTGCGTGCCGCGGCCGAGCTCTGGCGGTGCGAGGTGGCCCTCCTGCAGGGACGCACCTGAAGTGCATGTCGTGGGTGGACGCGTCTTGGGGACAGATCTCTCTCCCTGCCTCAGGTGAGCGCGACTGTTCTCGGCCACTGTCCACAGTGTTCGTGAGAGTTCAGGTTTAATCAGATGGTGCAGGTTTGGGGCCTTTTCACTGTGGATATAAATGTCTTTGTTTCCCCCTCAAAAACGGTCTCCCTTGTGTCTTCGTCGCTTCCAGGTTAAACCCCCTGTGCTGCCGTCAGTGACCGGCCCTTTCCCGTCCAGGTGTCTGTCCCCTCCAGCCTGGCCGATGTCCCGTCTTTTCCCACCTCTCCCTGTCACAGCGGGGCTGCTGGCTCTGTGTCCCCAGCCCCCGTTGGCTCAGCTGGGAGGGCTGGGGGCTGCACAAGGGCAGAAACCCGCTGTGTCCCCTTCTGTCTCCTCGGTGACACCCTCGCCCCGTCCTGCCCAGCCCCTGGCAGGCGGACCTGCCGCAGGGCTCCGCTTCTCTCGGGCACCCGGGTCCTCTTGCTCCTCCCCCTCCGTGTCAGGGTGCTTGCCCGCCGGCCCGAGGGAGGGCGTGCAGAGAGGTCGCCGAGTGCAGACGTCAGGGCCGCGCACCTTGGGAGCCGGCGGGGCGGCTGGGGTGGGAACGAGGTCTCCTCAGTGTACGTCGGGGGGGGAGGGGCCTGCCTGCCGAGCCCTGGCGGCGTGTGCCTGCGGTTGGTGGTGTTTTGTGCTGGCGTCAGTGGATTTGAGGCGTGGGACCGGCTTCGCCCCCAGGGACAAGTGAGGGACAGACCCGGCGGCTGACGTGATGTGGTGTCCTCGATGCACCATTGGGAGCCGTGGCTCTCAGAGGTGAGCGCGACCCCCCGAGTTTCCGTGCGGCAGGCCGGCCCGGGGACATGTCTGGGGAGCATGGATGGCAGAGGCAGGAGCCCGGACCCGGCGGCTCCGCTGGGCCAGTGCTCCCAGGCTCCGTCCCCTCATGCGCCCTGCAGGTGACCGGTGAGCGCCTGCAGGCCCCCGGGGGGTTGCAATGAAGGAAGGATTTCAACCCAGGTCCCGGTGGGTTCAAGTTCAGGCTCACTCTGCTTCTGGCCTGTGGTGAGGGAAGTGGCTGGGCGGGGGGTGGACATTGTCCAGGTTGCTGTGTGGGGAGGTGGGACCCGCGGGTGTCCCGTGCCTTCCTCAGTCCCGGCCTGCCGTCCTGGATCTCGTCTTCAGGGGCTGCCGAGGTCCAAGTGGGCCTCTTCCTGGGTCCCCGTCACGGCCCTTCCGGGGCTGCAAGAGTGTTTCCGTGACAAGGGGGGGGGGCTCAGTGGTGTTCGTGTCACAGAAGGCCCCGGGGCGGCGGGGATGGGGCCGGCTGAAGGGGGTGAGTCGGAGGGACAGGTGGCCGCCCCCGCTGCAGGGACCTGCAGAGCAGACCCGTGGCCCTGCTGTGCCCCCTCTGTGTTCTGTCCAGACCGGGTTTTTATTTTGTTAACTCTGAAGTCCCTCATTTTATACCCCCTTTTCCCTGTGTATCCCCAGGGCTTTATAGTTTGTCCGTCTGGCTCTGGCTCTTAACTACTGATGGGGTCTCGTGCTTCTTAACCTCCAGACAAACTCGTGCCCCAGGCCCCGCCCCCTGCCCCACCACACACCGGTCCTGCCGTCCTGCAAGCCCTTTGCTGCCGTGAGTGAGTTTGGCGCAGCGCATCAGGCCGGGTTGTTTTTAAACCCCAGCGCCCCGGGCCCTGGCCGGGTGCTCGCCACACAGCCCCTTCCCTTTGTTCACGAGCGCCTCTCCCCGGGAAGCACCGTGCAGCCGCAGACGGCCGCCTCTGGTCTCTGTAGCATCTGTTGTTTTCTCTCGGGATGTGTGTGCGCGTGGCCTTGTGCGCTGCTGTGGGCCCGGCCTTCCGGGTGCCCCCGAGGGGCCGAGGGGTTTGCAGAGCCTGGTTTAGGGTGTGGGGGCCTGCGCACGGGCCGTGCATGGGGCGGCTGCCCCGAGACACACTGCTGACCCGTCCCGGGCACAGCCGGCAGTGCGGTCTGGGTCCCGTCCGCCCACCTCCTCCCTGTGGCCCTCACTCACAGCAACTGACGGGGCTGGAAGGGGTGGGCGTCTCCACAGCATTGGGGGGCTGGGGAGGAGGGCAGACACCACCCCCACCAGAAGAGGCTGTTCATGGGCCCTTTGAATAACCAGCCAAACAGCGCGTCTGTGTTAGAGGTGGGGAGATTTTTCCATGAGGGGCGGACTAAATATAGGCTCCGGGGTGGGGACCAGGGCCCGAGAGGGGGGCTGTCATGGCTCTGATACTGTTGCTCCCGCCGGCCGTCAGGGCCCGCCGCGGCCCGGGCCGGGACAGGTGCCGCCCTGCCCCTGCTCTCTGGGAGCAGGCCGGTGTTTTTGTTTCCGCGGGGCTCATTTGCACATTTCACACTTCTCCCGCAGTTTGACGGCGATTGTCTTTTTTGGGCTGCAGTGTTGCAGTACCCGCACAGTGTTGCTCCACAAGCAACTGGCTGCTCATGCCGCCTGGTTGTCATTAGCATCGTGTTGGGAGCTGCTTCTTCTTTTTTTTTTTTTTTTTAAGGGTGAGAAACGCTTTTCATGGTTCTGGGAGAAGGATTCCCAATAATTCCCGGTCGTGCTCCAACCGTTTATGTTTGCCCTTAGAAATGTCAGCAGTGAAGAGGCTGCTGATTTCCAGCGTAGTAGGACACGATGTTCCGGTCACCAGCCCCCCTCCCCCTTTGAACGGTCCCAAAGGGAGACGTGCCCTCTGGGGGTGCGTTGAGCCTCAGCGCCCTGAGCTGTGGTTGCTGCAGACCTGTGGGCTGTGTTGAGGACGCGGAGGGAATCAGAATTTGTTTTTTCTGTTGAGCGCCTCCACCGAGACCTGCCTTCAGGTTCTGAGTTTCTACCTCTGCTGGGGTGTCTGTGAGGTGGCCGTCGGCAGGACGGGGCATTCCAGGTGCGGTGGACACGGGCGTGGGGAGAGCCGGCGGCCCTGATGTTCTGTTTGTGTTTCCAGTCGTCCGTTTCCGTGAGGGAGGGGAACGTGGGCACGTTTTCCAGGCAGGGCACTTCCGGGAGTCTGTCCGTCTGCCTCTGTTGTTTTCAGAGATGGGGGGGGGCGGGGGTGCTGCCAGGGACAGGGACCCAGCCGCCTCCCGTGCGGACGCCGCTCCCCGTGGCACAGGCGGGCGAGGTCTGTCCCAGACACACACAGGCGAGGGCATTGTTCCCACGGCGGCCCCGCCGGCCGAGCCTGAGTCTCTGGTTTCCCACGTCCTCCCGTTGGGTGTCCGGGGCCCATGGGGCCGGGGACCACAGCCGTCTTCCTCGTCGTTCACAGACGGAGAGGAAGTTCCCACCGACTGGCCGCCGTGTGTAACCAACCGGAATCCAGGGCAAGGTCCAGAGGGGGGCCCAGACACGGCTGGCTGTTGGAGACGGTCGGCTGCCGTGTGGCTCCTCGGTCTGCCTGGTCGATGAGCATCTGGGCGGCTTCCTCTTTGAGGCTGCCACGAGAAGCACGCACGTGCCCGTGGGTGCCCACGCGCCCCCGTTCCTGCCGGGAACCTGCTGGGAGCCGAGTGCTGGGGCCGCTCCCCTGTTCTCCGAGCCCGAAACCACACACCGTCAGGCGGGCGGGCGGGCGGCCCGGCCTGGAGAGGCCCACTTCTCCTTGCTGTTCAAGGTCCAGAGTGTGGCTGTGAGGCTGGCGGTGGAGCGAGCGGCCGCCTCCCTCCTTGCATCGACCTTGTTCGTTAGTAAACAAACAGTTCCGTGGCCGACACACTTCCGGCACTGTCTGGGCTGTTAGGTTTCTTAGATTTAGGGGTGCCTGCAAACCGCTGCCTCCGTGTTAGCTGAGTAAGTGCAGCTCTGCAAGTAGGGCTGGGAGAATGAGCTCGGTCACCAGGAAGCTCTTGCGTCCCAAATGTGGACAGGACCGTTCGCTGGGACAGGACCGGCCCGCCCCTCCCCGGGGCCCCCTGCTGACCGCCCTGTCTCTTGGGGTCCTCCTGCTGGCCCAGCCCAGACCTCCTGAGCCCCTCTCACTGCAGTGTCCTGGGTGTTAGGTCACCTTTCGGTCTCTCTTGGTACTTGAAAGGAAGGTCATTTGCTACTGTTGGTCTAAACTGTTCTGTGGTCTTAAATGGGTACATAGCGGTTTCTGTTTGTTTATCTCAATTATGGGAAGACCCCAAAGAAAAAGAGAAAAGCTAAGTGTGGCCAACTCTGCTGCCCTCAAGGGGCTATTTTCTTTGTTCAGTCCGCCCGTCCTGCGAGCTGCCACGCCCCTCCCGAGAGGCCACGCCCCTCCACAGAGACCACGCCCCCACAGAGGCCACGCCCACCCCCAGACTGGCTGGGAGCTCGGGAGAGTCAAACACAGATCCACACAGATCCAGGGGCATGCGCCTGTGTGAACTTCTCCACTTGCTTTGCAAACGCAAATGTTTATTTTGAGGGATGGGGTGGGAAGGCCGTGTTTATCTTCACTTTGTTTAGCGTGGGAAGCGGCTAACGTGAGAATCAGTAGGCGAGATGGTATCGCGCACCCGCCGTGGGCCGAGCGCAGGGCCGGACTCTGGGGGCAGAGACGGACGTGCAGGACCCGCGCCCCTCCCGGGGGCCCGGGGGTGGGCACAGCAGTACAGGCAGCCAGGCAGGGCGGGCGAGGGAGGGGGCCGGATGGAAGGGCCCGGGAGGGAACGGGGCAGGAGCCGGGCAGCGGGCGGAGGGCTTTCCCGGCGAGACCAGATCTGTTCGGTCTGCGGAGGACTGGGGAGGGGCAGGGCGGATGAGGGAGCAGGCTGGGCACGCTCCCTCCGCCTCTCCCTCCGCCGAGTGTGGAGTGTGGGTTTGCGTTTGGGGAGTGGGGGGAGGGGCCGATGAAGCTCAGGGGTTGCGCTGCAGGGCGGGAAGGCAGCAGCCGTGGCTGTGGGGCTGTGGCGGTGCGGAGCGGCAGGGTGGGTCCCCACCAGAGCCCCTGCGAGGGAAGGGGGGGGCATGGGCAGGGGAGTGGGGAACCAGAGGTGGGCCCCGAAAGGCGTGCACCGAGGGGCAGGCCTGAGGTTGCCTGGGAGTCTTGGGGCGCAGGGAGCAGGGGTGGGGCTGAGCTTTGAGCCCCGGGAACACAGGCATGGGGAGCACGTGGGGGGGCATTTCATCCCCAGGTGTGGGTGGGAGAGAGGTGCTTGGCCACACGGGGCGGAGACCTGGGATTTGTGGAGGGGGGCCCTGTCCCCCCGGGGTGGGCTTGGATGCGCAGGTTCAGAGGTCATCCCCTCTGTCACCCGGGCTGAGGGGCAGGCATCTGGAGTGGACTGCAGCCTCCCCCCTCCGCCGACTCCTCAGTGGGTGTCTGAGGCAAACATCTCTCAGGACGGTGGCTGGTGCGCATCGCTAGGAACCGAATGAGTCCACGGGGTGGGGTGGGCAGGGGGCACTCACATGACTGAGCTTCAGCTGCCGTGGCCCCCGAGGTCCTGCCTGTCCGGCCAGGTAGTCTCCTGGCCAGCTGGGCCTCTTCCAGAACAAGGTATCCGTCTGTGTCTGTGTACCTGTCTCTGAACAGTGGACCCGTCCATGTCTGTGTGTCTGTGTCTGAGTCTGTAGCTGTAGGTGTCTGTGTGTCTGTCCGCCCGGGTGTGTATTTCCCACTCGGCGCGTTTAGTCCATGGGCTGGTGGAGCCGGGGGGCTGGGGCGCAGAGGCGAGCAGGCCCGGGGCCGTGCAGGGCCAGGGCAGGTGCAGGCCCAGCTGTGGGGGGCGAGGAGGGCAGAGGCTCCGCCATGGAAGGGCCGGGCGGCTCCGGGAGGAAGCCCTGCTGCGTGAGCCCGAGAAGATGGGAAGCCGATGACACTTGGGGGGTCGTTGACAGGTGCCACGTCATCTTGCCTCCACAGGAGGCCTTGGGAAGCGCTCCCCTCTGCCCAGAGAAACCCCGTCTTCACACAAAAAAGTTGCCGGTTTTCACAAAGATGCGTTCCGTTTCCCCAGGCACCTCCGTCTGCACTTGCCCCGCTGGTCCTCTCATTATGCTGGGAAGGAAAACAGTGCCCATCGGATCTCTTTCTGCCCACAGTCTGCCTCTGGGGCCCCCCCACTGCACGCTTTCCCTTCGCAGACCACCCCCGGCTCACCGTGAGGGCGTTCAGAGGGGCGCCTGCTCCGGGGGCAGAGGGTCTGTGCTTCTCTTGGGAGCCCGGGACGCAGGCTGCCTGGGCCCGGAGGACAGGCGGGGCCGCCTTTCCCGGCAGCAGTTCCGAGGCCTGAGCTCCGAGCGGGCAGCCTGTGGTGCTCGTGGGATCCCAGCCCCTGCCTCTCCTGGCACACAGGTGGAGGCGGCGCGCTCAGCGCTGTTGGTGTGCAGGGTGGGGGGGGGTGCTGCTTGGAGGTCAGCGGTGGGGTCTCAGTCTGCTGGGGGGGGCCGGCACCTCTCCGCGCGTTGTGGATGTGCTGGGGTGTTTGTGCAGAGTGTGGCACGTGAGGTGAGAGCAGATGGCTCCCTGGAGGGGGCCGTCGCCGCCTGAGCCCCGGGGCCCCTCCTGGGTCTGCTCGGGGACGGAGGTGTGTCCCCCTCCCCCGTCTAGGGTCTGGGACTCGGTGAGCCAGACGTCCTGCTGCTAAGAGAGGTGCAACTTGGCTGCAACTCCAGGAGGATCTCTTTTTCTCAACATTTTGTGATACAGTTCTCAGACTGGGAGGGGACTGAGAGAGTGTTCACAGGAGCGAACTCCCCCCGTCCTCGTTGCCTTGGTTTTCTTGTTGAATGTCTGCATTCCCCCCGCCCCCCCGCCCCCCCCCCCCCCCCCAGCAGAGGGTTCAGCCAGCACTTGCCACAGAGGGCAGAGCTTTCCAAGGCCGGCCCCATTCCGCCCTGGAGTCTGAAGGGTTTCTGGAGCCAGGGCCAGTCCGCGGGTGGCGTCAGAGTCCAGGGGCGGCGCTGGCACGGCACGGGTGAGGTGCTCGTCGAGTGTGGCGCGTGTACAGGGTGTCCTGTCCTGCGGGGGCAGCTGGTGCAACCTGCCCTTCGTGGGCACGGCCTCCTGTCGTGTGCGTCTCCTTGCCGTTCGGACTTGGGTGCACCGGGAGGCCGACTGGAGTTCCATGGCGAGTGTGAGTGTGTGTGTGTGTGTGTGTGTGTGTTTGGGGGGGCAGCCCCTCCTCGGGCCCTGGTGGTTTTGGCGGGCCCTGGTGGTTTTGGGGATGGGGTGACACTTTGGTTGCAGGAGCAGCTGAGGTGCTGACCTGGAACTCGGGCGTTCTCTTGTTGGAACCTGTTGCTCTGTGACCGCTGCCTGGAATGATGCCATGGGGGGTCCCAGCCTCGGTGGCTCTCCGTGGCTGGCAGGAGACAGACAGGCCTGGGACCCTGGCCTGGGGGATCCAAGACGGCACTCGCCTCAGTGACTTGCTGCAGAGCCGCCGGGAAGTGCTCGAGTGCCTGTGGGCCCCGGTTTCGGAGGCTGGAATCCGTGGGGTTCAGCTCTGACCCCGAGGTCCCTCCGGTCTCCCAGTGACTGCACCGCCCCATCCGCTGCTCCTCGGTCCCCGGATGACCTGGTCCGGTGGGTTTGGGGGTGGGGAGGTTGGGGAGGAGAGGCCAGACCGCTCCAGGGCTTTGTGTCCCTCCGGTCCACTCTGGTTCCCGTCACCTGCAAACCCAGGGGGACCCCACCTGGCGGAGTAGTGTCCAAAACCGGAAGGAAACTGCGCATGCGTGGAACCCACGTGGCCCGTGGACGACCTCGCACTTGTGTGCCTCGAGGGACGTGTGTGCAGGTCTGCAGCAGCACCAGCGTCCCTGCAGCGTCCTGGTCCCCGGACACACGAGACACAGGGAGGGCAGGTGCGGGACCGCCCGTGACCCCGGGGGACAGCGTGTCGGCGTCGTCGCTGTAACGCGCAGGTAGGAGGTGTGGCAGGGCTGATTCCAGCACCAGCGCGGGTCGATGGTCCGCTGGAAGGTGTTCGGGCAGACCCTGGAATGGAAGTCTAGTTGGGCTGTCAATCAGACGTCTTAGGGAGGAGCCTCCAGAGGTGGCGTCGTCTGTGGGCTGAACCGGAGCTGAGAGCTGGGGCTGAGAGCGGTGCGATTCTGATCTCTGCCCTGCTAATTACAGAGCCCGGTCGGGCCCGAACTCCGGTTTCCCAGCCTGGGCCTCCGTGGGGCCGTCTCCTGGGTTGCTGGTGCGGCCGTGACCTTGACGACCTTGGGGTGGCCTCATGGTCCCTGCCGCCGCCTCGTCCAGGCCCTGCATCCTGCCTGGAGCTGGCCCGAGTCCCTCTGGGGGGCCCGAAGCAGTGGGTCCCTTCTCAGGGTCGCCTCCCGGTGTCCCCACCGCAGCCCCAGCTGCTGTCCCCTGTCACAGGACCGGCGTGGGACTGGCCAGGGTTTCTCCCAGGCTCCAGGCCGCCCCCCTGGGCTCTCAGCTCCACCCCCCGTTTCCGTGGGGATGGGCCAGTGGGTGTGAAGTGTCCCGCAGGAGCCGGCTTTGAACTGCCACTTTGTCACGGTCTCTTGGCCGTCCTCGAAGGCTGTCGGGCCGGCGGAGCTGGTGTCTGAGCGTGTTTCGGTTGTCCGCTCTTTACCTGCAGCTCGGGGCTGAGCTTCCCAGCGGCTGGCGGCTCCGAGTGTCCCCGCCCCCCACCCCTTTCTTCCGAACCCTCCCCAAAGCGGAGTGCGCTTCACTCACGGGCCTGTCCCCCGCCCACCACACAGGCTTGTCTCTCCCCAGCTGGCTCCGTCCTGCTGGGAGGGGTTTTCAGACTGCGCGCCTGTCCTTTTTGGCAGAGAATTCAGCCGGAGGCGACCAAAACTCTCCTGAAGGATTGTGTTAGATTCCAGTTCCCAGGGGCGCCCGCCCGCCTCGCCACCTGCCTGGCCACACTCCCTGTTCATGGCCCCCTCCTCCTCTCCGCCTGGCCCTCCCTCCTTCCTTCACTCTTCCCCTCCTTCCGTCCCTCCCCCCCTCCCTCCTTGCCACAGAGAGAATCTGCCTCCGACCTCTTAGAACCTTAGCGCCATTCATAATCATGTGGGTGTGGGTGTGGGTGTGTTCCAGTGTCTCTTCCCCCTCCCCCACCCCCACTGGGGGCCGGGAGCACGCAGGCCTCTCCGCTGTACCCCTAGAGCAGCAGCCCGGGCTGGGCTTGTCGATGGGGGTCCGGGGGCGGAGTCGTGGGTGGGGATGGGGGCAGGGGTGGACCGTGACCATCTGGGCTGGGCTTCGTGCCTTCTGGTGCCAGAGGGCAGGGTTCGCCCACCGGCGGCAAACACATGCCGGTTCTCACAACAGGCCCTGCCCGGAGAGTCGGTAGGAGGGTGCCGTGCAACGCCAATGGCAGCGAACTTTTCTAGAAACTTGTGTTGGGAAGATCCGTTTTCCATGGTTACTGTTACCTTGGTTTTGTTACATAACTGCCGTTAACTTCAGATACAGGGTTTTGAGGCTTGGGTTGCAGTGTTTAAACACACTGACTTAATGTTGCCTCTGGGGGCTCTCTGGACGGCGAAAGAGGACGCTCAGCGAGCAACTTGGGTGCCTCTGACCAGGACTCTCTCTCCTGGCCGGGCGGCGGGGCGTCTCTGAGAACGCTCTTGGTTGGGCGCGTCGTACGTGGTGCCCACGGGAGCCGGGCCGCCGAGATGGGGAGCCACTCGGGGCAGGGGGGGCAGCCCCTCTTCTTGCTTTTCTGGACCCCGATCCGCAGTGTCAGCTTCATTCTCCCCAGAGACGGGGAGACTTTCGAGGCGGACACGGGAGGGGCTGTGGGGCAGTCGTGGGGGCTGAGGGGACGGGGCGTGGTAGGCAGCGACCCCGCCACCTGCGCACGGAGCTCCGTGAGGGCCGTCCGCTCGCTCGCTCTCCTCCCCACGCACTCGGATGGCGGGAGGTTCCGGCCTTGCCCCGGGTGTGCCGGAGGGCGCGGCAGCCTCTGTGGACGACCCTCTCTCTGTCAAGGTCCCGGGCAGCCGGTCACACTCACGCTGGGCCCAATCCCTCCTCAGATCTCTCTGTTCGTTCTTGGGGAATTCCTTTGCGATCATGCGTGGTGGTTTCTCATGCAGAGCTTCTGCAACTGGGGGTCCTGGGGACTTGGCTGCCTGGGGTCCGTCACGTGGTCGGAGATGGCCGGGCTCCCGGGCCCCTTGTGCCCGGCCCAGCGCTCCAGGCCCGCGGGCTGAGGAGCCGTGGCGCACTGCTGCCTGCAGGGGCTCTGTCTCAGATTGTGCTTGCGGATGGATTCCTTTTTAGGAAGAGGGGACGCGGACAGCCCCGTGAGGCCAGCCGGGGCGAGGCCAGCCTGAGGCTGTGCGAGTGGGTGGGTGCGCGGGGGGCCGGGAGTGGGCTGGGCCGGGGCCCCCGGGGCCCCGCGCTGCTCGGGCAGCTGGGTGGGCGGAAAACGACACCACCGCCCGCAGGCGTCTCTGACAGCTGCTCCCGCTCCGGCTTCCAGAAATTTCTGCTCCGCACTTCATGAGTACCCTCCCAGTTTATTCCCTTTCCCTCAGCTAATAACATCATAATGGCACCACCTGTTTGTCGAGTGCGTGCGCCTGTGGGGCCCCCGGGGAAGGCCTCCACGTGCTCCGTGCCGCTTTCTGCTGGCCGCCGCCGCAGGGCAGAGGAGGGGCTGAGGTGTCACAGGTCAGGGGCTGAGGGCTGGAGGTCACGGCCTCGCTCTCACCCGCCCGCGCCCGGACGTGGTGAGGCGGGACTCAGGCCCGGCACTCCCCGTCACCGGCCCCGTCACCACGACGACGATGGGATGCAGCGGAGAGGAGACGTCTGGGGGCAGCCCGCGGTCTGCATGCAGGGAGGTGGGGACGGCTGTGTCGTCCTCGGCCCCTGCACACTCCAGGGTGAGGGTTGAAACTCATGCTCACGCTGGCCTCTCCTCACCGAGGTCAGAAAGGTCACCGCAGCTGCCGGGTCTCCTCTCCGTCCCTGAGGGTCGGTGGCCCTGGGACGCTGACTGGTGGTGTTGGTGGCCCAGGGCGGAGCCAGAATGCTGGGCTGGTTGGCTGCCCGCCCGTGATGACAGGTTCATGGGGCTGGGCGGGGTCCGGGGTGGGGCCAGGGGGGACTTTCCAAACGGCGTGCCTCTGAAAATTCACCGGGTTCCGAAAATCCGCGGCCCCTTCCATCCGGGTAGGTTGCGGGAACTCAGGTGTCAGCCGCACGGATCACGTGGCATTTTAGTCACAGGGACGCCAGCAGGCAGTTAGTGTTTACCACGGACATGGGAGGGGGCTGGTCCTCTGAGCTGTAGTTAGCACAACAGGAGAGACCGATGCCCCAGGAATCCGAGGGAGGTGCCTGAGGTCGCCCACGGCCAGGGGGCCGCCCGAGGGGCAGAGGCTGCTCTGGTGGGGGGGGGGGGCGCCCTGCCCATTTTCCTCCCGGGAAGCTCTGCGCAAGCACCCACTTCCCTTTCATCACAGGCGTGGGTTGGCGGGCGCCGCCCCTTTTCCAGACAGGGACCCCGGGGACGAAGAGAAAGGTGTGACCCACCCACGGCCGTCCTGTCCTTGACCTTGCCAGGATGGAGGTTCCTGGATCCCAGTGCTCTGTCCGCAGCCTCCCTTCCAATGACACAGTCAGGGGGGGCAGGGCGGGGGCAGGGCGGGGGTGGTCTGGATTCCCATTTAGGCCCGGACCCCCTTCCAGGTGTGGGCCAGTCGGCAGGCTTCCCCGCCCGGGCAGGGAGCTGGCCCCGGCCCGTGAGGGGCTGTGGGGCTTCTACCTGGGGGGCTGGGGAGGGGTGGGAAGTGTAGGTGGTGGCCGTACCCCTTCCCCCCTGCCCCCGGCCTCCGGGCAGGGCACGAGGTGTGCGGCGCTGCTACCTGAGTGCTCCCACCTGAGCCGGCCTCACCTGCATGGGCAGGACTCACCTGTGAGGGTCGTGTGACCAGCAGCTGGGTGCCGGCGGCCACCGTGAGAGTTGCCGGTGACGTTCACGGCTGCGGTGCTCACGCTGACTCCCTTCCCTTCGTTCTGCGCCCCCACCCCCACCCCCGCCGCCCCGAGTTATGGTTTGTGTAAGAGGAAGCGCACAGATTGACAGCTTACGATCTGGGGAGTCTTAGCAAAGGCGCACACCCCCGGGAGGCCACAGCCCAGGCGCTGAACTCGTCCGTCTCTGTGACGCCCCCCAACCCCCCTGTGAGTGACCCACCCTGCTCCCGCCCTGACCGCTCTCCATCACGGTGGGCTGTTGGCCTTTTCTAGAATCCGGTAGAAATGGAGTCGTGCAGAACGGATCCTTTCTTCGCCCGGCTTCATTCGGTCCGTGTGATGGCTCTGGGACCCGCCCAGGTCGTTCCGTGTTCTTTCTCGTGTCCGTCCGTGGACTTCCCACCGTTTGTTCTGTGGGTGGGTGTTGAGGGGGCTGTGTGCAGGGTCCGGCCCCTGCGCGGAGCTGCTGCGAACGTCCACTGGCCGTCCTGGGTCCGGCCCCCTCTCCCCCCGGGGGGAGGGGCTGGGGGCGGGCTGGGCGTGCAGCTCACTGAGAGCGGCCGGGCTCTCCCCCAAGCTGCTGTTTGACCTCACCCCCTGCCGGCAGCCTGAGAGCCTCTTGACCCCGTGGGTTCATGGTCAGCGGGCTGCTGGCGGCGATGGTGGGGAGAGCACCTCTCCTTTATTTTATTTTTTAAAGATGTTACATCATTTTAGACGGAGGGGAAGGGAGGGAGAAAGAGAGGGACAGAAACATCGATGTGAGAAACTTACTTACTTTTCTGACTTACTCGGGGGAAGTACCAAGGATGGGGAATGCCGGTTTTGTTGACGTGGACTGAGTAGGAAGATGAACCGGGCCCTTCCCCCTTCCCGTCTCGCTTTCCCTGTGAGGCCGAGCCTCGTGCGTGTGCTGGACCGCGTGCTGGACCCAGCCCTCCGAACGGGGTCCTGCTGCAGCTCAGCAGCCGCTGTGCCACCCAGAGACCCAGCCTGCCGCCTCCCTCCCCAGGGCGGTAAGATACCTGAGTGGAGACCCTCCTCTTTGGAGTGCGTGGGGTGGTGTCAGAAAAATGCGCCATGCCCTTAAAGAGTGAGGGGTTCCTGGCCGGCTGGCCCCCCTGCTGGGCGGCCAGGTTCTCGGGGCCAGGGTGGCGTTGCGTCGGGCGCCCCTGGCTCGGCTGAGGTCCTTCCACGGCCAGTTCAGTCCCTTCTCCTGAAACCTGGTTCCCAGTTTCGTGGGGTCTGTTTGCACTTTTCCGGTTCCACCGTGGCTGCACGAGCGTTTTCTTGGCGCCGGCCTATCGTTAAGGTGTGAGATCGTGAGGTTTGAAAGTGTCTCTTGTTAGCCCACCCCGTCCCATGCACGTGGCTGCTCTGGTTGCCGCGGCTGGTGGACGAGGCGAGCCCGTCCCGCCTCCACCCAGGTGAGTGCAGGTGCACACTCTTCCTGCTCCCAGCACCTGCCCCCAGCCGCCAGCCCACCTGGGGGCCAGGCCTTGGGGCGGGAGGCCTCCAGCACCGGGCTCCCAAGCTTCTGCCTGCCTCAGGCTCGGCTGCTGGGCTGCGTGGGGGGAGGGCTGCCGGGTGCTGCTGCAGGACTCTGTGTCAGCAGGTCCCGTGACACTGCCACCCGGACAGACTCCCGGGGGTGCCGCCCCTGCCGCCACTGGGGCTGCCATTGCAGGAACCGCTGCGCCGGGGCCTCCCAGACGTCAGGACACGAGGGCTGGTGTGTGTGAATGGCCTCCTGTGGGCACAGAGCCTGCAGGGTCGCGGCCGCACACCTGCCGCACACCTGCCGGGGTCAGGAAGCCTCGGGGCGCATTCCCCGTCATGTCTGGTCCCTGCATTTGGACCGTTCAGCGGGCGTTTCTCAGCTGACACAGCCCGCAGCCCCCACGTTCGCCCCGTTTGGGAGTAGTTCTTCCGGGTGAAAGGTGACTTGACAGCTTCTCAGGTCTGCACAGTGGGACGGCCCTGGGGGCTCTAGGTCCGGGGACCTCGGGGTCCCCTGCCTTTTCGGGGTGTGTGGGTAACGCGTGTGTATTTGTATCCAGGTGATTAAGCACAGGCGGCGCGAGCGCGTCTCACCCCAGAGCGTGCCGGCACGCCCACGCGTCTGAGCTCAGCCGGCCCAGGGTGCTGGCGTGGTCATTCACGTCTGGCGGCTTGGCTGGCCCATAAATACATCCCCAAATGGATCTGGCCAGGCCTTGCCCTGCTTGGACGCCTGCAGTGGCTCACCAGGGCTTTCAGAGTGAAGTCGGAATTCCTGGCCTCGCCCTGAGCCTTTTTAGAGCGAGTCACGGGGTAAATAGAGACTCATGAGCTCAGTCGCCTCCTCTGCACCCCGGGCCCTTGGCGACGGGGCCTGCCCGGTCTTGCCCCTCCCCGAGGGCACCTCCACGGCAGACAGTGCCCTGGGGGGCTGCCCAGGCTCCCGTCAGTCTGGGTCCTGCCTCTCTTTCCTTAACCCTGCAGATTCCTCTGCTGTCAGGTCAAGTGTCACTGTCCCTGGAGGCCCCTCACGTGGCTCCTGATGGCGACACCTGTCTCTGCCCACAGGGGTCCCTGTGCTCGGGGGCTGTGGTTCCGGGACTCCCCCCCACCCCCCCGTCTCCTCCAGGACTGCGCTGTGGCAGGCGCTCTGGGCCCAGTGAGAGTGGGAGGCCGGGGCTGTGGCCTGAAAGGCACCTCCCCCCGGTGGGTGCGTGTGCAGCAGCGAGGACACGCCGGTGTGTGGCACTCGTCCCGGGACACCCCAAGAAGAAAGAGGCTCAGGCCGTGGTGGGGGCCAGTCAGCGGGGCTGCGTGCCAGGACGTTGGGGTGGCCACAGCTGCCCTGTGGGGATTTGCCTCCAAAATTCAGGCCACTAAAAAAAAGTGCTCCCTCCAACATTGACGTGACCTTTGCCCTACACGAGCAGCCTCCGCCTGTAGAGCAGTCAGACTGTGTTCGCCTTCTGAGTTGGGGAACGCAGCTACATTGGACGTGTCAGAATCCCGTTCCAGGCTACACCCGCTGACCCAGAATTTACCAGGAGGGCGTTGGGCGACTCTGGGCAGGGGGGCCAGCCCAAGAACCGGGCCCCTGGGGCGGTCCGGGGGCGAGGGGGGGGGCAAGCACGAGTCGCTGGGTCTGCGGGCAACTCCCGTCTCTCCTCGGCCACCCCTTGGGCTTCCTCTTCCCAGAGAGTGTGTCATTGGCTCCGATTCAGCCGCCTCGTGGTCACCGTGATTGACAGCCCCATCAGGATGTCCGTGAGAGAAGGGGGCGGGCCCTCACAGGCTCCCGGAGAAGCGATCTCCGGAGAAAGCCGGGGGCGTGCGTCCTGAGCAGGCAGCACCGTGCCAGCCTCCACCGCCTGGTGACGGGGCCCCGGCTGCCCTGTGAGCACCAGACGCTCAGCGTGAGTCACGAGCTTGGTTCCGAGTGTCTGCCCAAGGCCCCGTGTCTGGGATCCTGCAGGAAACAGCCGCGGCGTCACGCACCCTGCGGTGCTGAAGAGAGAACGCCACGGGCCGGTGGGAGACTTCTGGCACAGGTGGGCGAGCGAGCGAGCCCGCAGCTGCAGGCGTCTTGAACGACTCTTTGCAGATACGAAGGGGGGACGTTCAGCCTGTGGGGAGCTGGGGAGATGCCGGGGGACCGCGTTGCCTCGTGAGTCATGGTGGCAGTGACTGCCGTGAGGAGTGGGGGCAGAGCTGGGTGCTGGGTGACTCCAGGGCCTGCAGGTGCTGGGCCGAGCTGCGGGGCTGTGTGTGGGCGTGGTGGGCGTGTCGGACGTGCGTCCCCTGTGTCCTGCGGATGGCAGGAGACGGCAGGGCCGCCAGCGCTGGGCCACAGGTCCTCACCCCTGCCCTGGGACGTTGCTGCTGCGTGTGCAGCCCGGGCGGTTCCCCCGGGCACTTGTCCGCCCGTCCGCCCTTCTCTCCCGGCCTTTGCCGCTCCAGCCGCCTGGTTCCCTGCGCCCCACAGTGCACGCGGCACCCCGTGTCCATGCACGTCCGGCCCTCGTGAGTGCACGTGCTCGTGGCAGGCCGCCTCCCCCGAGTGTTCTGCTCTGCCCCCCGCACCTGGAGGGAGGCCACCCCCGGCCTGTGCCCCGACCGGGCGACCTGGGCCTTCCTTGGCGCCCCGCTTCACCCCAAGGGAGTGGGTGTCAGAGCCCTGCACCCGGTACCTGCGGCTGCTGCTCTTCCTCCGACCTCCCTCCGTCCAGCTCCCGTCACACCTGGGCACACCCGGAGGGATGTTGGCCAAGTGGGTGCATACTTCCTGTGCTCCCTCGGGACCCCTCCGATTTTCCCCGTGCTCCGAGGGTGAGTGACAGGGTGCCCTCCGCCGCTGGGTCGCCGCAGGGGTGTGGGTTCACCCTCTGTAAAGTCACCACACTGGCCCTGGTGACGGACGGTGGCAGGCGGACGCACCCTCGGTCCTGCAGGGTGAGACGGGGGTGTTAGAAGGGCCCGGAGTCTGGGTCCGCCTGTGGGGTGGTCCGAGGGAACCACCACAGCCTGGGGGCGGGAGCACAGAGATGTGTCCCTCGCTGCTGGGGGCGGGGCTGGAAGTGTCTGCAGGCCAGGTGTGGGGGTTGGATTTTACCTGAGGCCTCTCTCCTGGGCTGCGTCCTCACACAGCCTTTGCTGTGCCTGCCCCCCGGTGTCTGCCCCACAGGATACCCGGCCTGTGGGTTAGGGCCCATGCTCTCCTTGAAGACCCTCTCTCCGCCTGCGGCCACGTGGGGGGCTGGGCTTCCGTGATAAATTCTGACGGGACACAGCTCAGCCCACAGCCCCAACCCCATGCCATCCCATGTGGTTTCTGAGGGTTTGCCGGCAGCGTGGCATCGCGGTGTCTCATTGGCCACCCAGGTGGGGCTCTGTCCCGTACGTGAGTGGGTGGGTGGCCGGCCGGGGGCTTCCAGAGCGGGTGGGGCTGCGGGTTTCTGAACCGGAGCTGAACTCTTTATTTTCTAGTTTTATTGTGCTTTATTCTTACCATTTCTGTGTCTGTTTCGTAGTGTCTGTGGACATTCTATTGGACGTATTAATTCTACTTACCTCACAATAATTTATACTTTTTAATACATTTATGTTAATCGAGGCTGCAGATAAATGATTACTGGGAAAAAGGAATACCAGTGAGGCTACTGCTTTGTAAAAGTGCGTTTAAAGCAAAGCAATGCGTTTTAAAAAACAAAATACATTATGAAACAAACATCGCATTTGGTCAAAAAGAGAAACCTGATGAGAAGCAGGAGTGTCGGCCGGCAGGGAACCCGGCACCTCCCTGGGTGCTCACCACGCTGCCATGCCCGGGACTCGGCCCAGGGAGGGCATCCGGGAAAGCGGGTGGGCTTAGGCTGGCCACCCTCCCCCGTCCTCCCCCGTCCTGAAGACCCCCGTCTGGCCGCATCCCTCTACCACAGTCCGGCGTTCCTGGGGCCCTGGTGTCCGGTCTGAGCAAAGACCACCCGGCTGCTCACACCGGCCCCCAAACCCGCTTTGGACGGCCCGAGGACTCGGAGTCCTCCCCCACCCGTGGACAGTGGGCCTAGATGCTTTGCAGAACGGGGTTTGGAAAAGCGTTTTAAAGGTGACCCATCGCACTGGCTCTCAGCCAAGTCCCGTGCCCTCCAAGTGGTGTCTGCGGAGGCCTTCTGTGACCGGCCCCTCCCCCGCTGGCTCCCGGGAACCGGCTTCGAGCGCCTGTCGTCGGGCCCAGAAGTCCAGGTGGCGGCGGCAGCGGCGGGTCTGCCTGTGCCGGCTGCCCCCGCGGTTGGCGCGGGGAGTGCCACTCGGCTGGAGTTCCCGCTGGCGCCCACCGTGGAGGCGGGGCAGACCCGGTCTTGTTGTTTCAGTTCATCGGACGACCGTCTCCAGCCCCCACGCACGAGCCAAGGAAAGAAGTGGGTGGTTTTTCACGTCTGAAGTCCTCAGAATAATACTCCTTTCCGTGTCTTCAACCAGCGGGACAGTGGCGTGGCCACCAGGGGCCAGAATCCTTAGGTTCCAGCTGGTGACTCTGAGGCCGCTTCTTCAGTGGGTGCTGCTCCTGCAGCTGATGGTCCCCTGCCCCTGGGCCTGGTCCGTGGCTGTTGCAACAGGAGGCCACGGCCAGGCGGCCCTGCGCCGTGCCGGACAGCAGGATTGTCAGAGCCAGCGCCGTTGAAGCTGGCCCCATCGATGACAGCAGTTTGCAGACTGTGCGACATGAGCTGTTGATCAGCTTACACTTATTGGTTGGTCTAACCCTCGCAGCGACTCCAGGACACACACGTGACCCCCAGTGCAGCTGTGGAACCGTGAGGCTAAGTGTATCGGTGGTGCACAGCTCACCCGCCCCCGCTCCCGAGGAGAGAGTCCAGTGGCACGCACAGGAAGTGCAGAATTGTGTGTGTGAGTGTGTGCGTGTGTGTGTGTGTGTGTGGTGAGTGAGGGTAGAAGCAGCCACGTAAGCTCAGTCTTTTTGAGGGGTTGTTTTCTAAAACTTGGAAAACTTCAGACACAAAGTATTCAGAGCCCTGGCGGGTAGCTCGCTGCGTCGGAGCGTCGCCCTGCTACGCCGGGGCCGCCGTGGGCGAGGTCTCCATCAGGGCGCCTCCCGGACCTGCTCCAGCCGTGAGCGCGCCCACAGTGTGTGTGTGTGTGGGGGGGGGTCCCATGTTTCTCTCTGCCCCGTCCTCTCCCAGACCCACGTAGAGAAGTGCACAGGACGGCAGGACGACCTCCCAGGGACCCGTCAGCCAGCTCAGTGTTCCGCAGCCCTCGGCCAGTCCGCCTCCTCGGACGCCCCGCCGCCTGCCACCTGCAGCAAACCGAGTCCAAGGCACCGCGCCCCCGAGCCCCGGGTTATTTCAGTGTCTCCACGAGACGAGGACTTTAACAGAACGTGACCGCGTGGCTGCGTTATCCCACGTAAGAGAGAAACACTTCCTTCATGTCAGGAACTCGGTTCGTGTTCGCACCCCCAGGTGTCCCAGGAGCGCCCCCCCCCCCCCCCCCCCCCCGTCCCCCAGTTTGTCTGGAGCAGGGTCCAGGCCCGGTGTCTCGGCGTGGCCACTGGACGCGTCCCCTGAGTCTCTGGGACGGTGGGTCCTCTGCCACCGCCTGCCCTTGCTGCCCACATGACGGTTTTGTCAACGAAGCTGGACCGTGTGTCCTGTCTCGCTTCCTTGGCCTGGACCTTCCGGCTGCATTCCCTCGGGCATGCCCGGCACGCTCCCCTGCCTCTGGGTTGTCCTGGGCGGCACTGCTTGATCGGCATTTCTCTGCATCGATGTGGGAAACACGGGCTGCCCTCTGTGTGTGCCCCGTCTGGGGACCGGACCCGCCACCCGGGCTTGTGCCCTGACTGGGAATCGAACTGGCCACCCTTTACTTTGCAGAAAGATGCCCAGCCAACCAAGACAACTGAGCCACACTGGCGAGTGCTTAATCAGTGTTTCAGATTTGTATGGGGACTGTGGTCATCAGCGGGGGCACCCTTGTCAGGTGCCATCCGGCTGAGCTGGGACCCTGCAGCGTGTGCAGTGGACCCTGAACTCAGTGACACCCACAGACCTTTAGAAGTCCTGCCGGATCCGCTGGGTGGCTGGAAATGTAACCTTTTGTCTTGTTTCACTGTCGGGAGTGGCAACAAAGTTGCAGGGTGGTTAGGAAACTGCATGTTGTGGGGATAAAAGTATACATTTGTATCAAGGCCCGCGCAGGGGCAGAAAGTGTCGAGCCTTGGAGCTGGGAACCTGGGGAGGAGAGGACGCAGGCCCACGGCTGTTTGTACCTGCTGGTTGTTGGCCGCCAGCGCGGCTGTAGCCCGCGTGGGCACCCCCGGCCCCTGGTGCCCCGGGGGCCTTCTGCCACAGGACCGGTGGCCGGGCGGTGCACCTCTTCCTCCCGTCGCACGGAGGAGGAACGCGGAGGCTGCAGCTGGAAAGCGTGCCCAGCCAGGCCCCGCGCCCCCGTCGTGGGGGGGAGGGGATGTGCCTCCAGGAGAAGGTCGTGGGCAGCGTGCCCCCCTTCCCGGTGACTCCTGGGTCGCTTCCCGGATATGGATGCCTGACTGCGTATTCAGTTCTAGAGAGACCAATTCTGTGTTCACATTCTGGGTAAAATGTCTGTGTTGCAAAGTAGGATTTTTCATTAAGGAAAGTAAAGCTTTAAAATATATCATTTACTCCTTCTCAGTCTGCCACCTGTTAAATGCCACAGGTTAAATGCCACCGTAAAATGTCAGGGGTACATTTCTTAAGGCGAGTGGATCAGGCAGGCATGAAGTTGAGCAAAGAAAACAGAGATCGATCACTTTTGTTTACTCCCCCTTGTTGCTGGGCGGTCGCCATTCAATGTTGGATTTGTGCTTTCTGCCAGTGTCTCCTGGGGACCGGGAGACAGCGCTGGGGTCCTCAGCACGTGTCTTCACTACCACGGGGGGGAGAGGCCGGGTTTATGAAGGGGGCACACTGACTGGGAGCTCTGTCGGGGGGCCGTTTTTCAAAGTCAAGGCCACTGAGCCAAACAGACGCAGCCGCCTGTCCCCTCGGATGATGCAAACCCGTGCCCCAGCTGTGACGGGCGCCCACGAGGCGGCCCCGTGGGAAGGGCTGCACCCGGCACGGGTGTTCAGGCCTGTCTCCCCACTCCCCCACCGCCCCCCGGGACAGCTTGGGCACGGCTGCTGCCTTTGCTTATAACTCGTCTCTGTTTACTTGGAAACCGAGAGTTAGGTTTTTATTTTTACAGCGAGAAAAATCATTTGACAATGGAGAATGTTTCTTTTATAATCCCGTTACATAAAACGATTTACATTTAAAAAAAATAAAGCCTCTTGTGAATAAGTTTGGGTAACAAGGAATGAATTATTTGGAGAAGAGGGGAAAAAAACCCAGAATACAAAATAAAAATAAAATAAAGCTTTTAAACCCTAGGAGCTTTGCCAGATTAGGTGCCTCAATGAAAAGCAGAAGGACGGGCCCCGAGGACGTGGCCTACAGGACGATGTGTGACCTACAGGACGATGTGTGAAAAAGGCCGTCGGGTCCCGAGGCTGGAAATCTGAGGCACTTGTTGCTTTTTTCGGTTGAGAATGGTTCTATGTGACGAAGGGAAAGGTTAAAAGAACCCTTTTCCCCTCAAATCATGAGTGGACGCGGGTGGACTCCGGCGGTGTCTGCCTGGAGAACACACGGGCAGACTTCCGCCGATGGCATGGAACGGCAGGTGACTTGGGAAGGCGTGTCTGCCAGACCTTTGGGGTGGCTGGCGGGCCAGGCTCGTCTGCCTGCTGAAAGGGAGACGCCGCCAGACCTGGGGTGTCCCGTGGAACCCTCGTCACGTGCAGCAGTAGTTCTGCGTCGTCTTGGTGCTTTGTGCGCGGTGGCAGCGACCGCTGGGAGTGGGTGTGGGGCGGGGAGGAGCCGGAACCTCTGAGACTGGAGACGTGGGTGGGTGGCGGGTGATTACAGGCGGAAGCCGCAGGTGGGCAAGGGGGCCCTCGGCCGGGCGGGGTTCTCGGGGAGCAGGTGTGGCTTGTCACGTATTGAAATTGACCTATGTTAAGAAATTACTAAATGGGGAAAAGGCCTGAAAAATAGCCACCCTATTATTTTTTTAAACATTTTATTTATTTATTTTTAGAGAGGGGAAGGGAGAGAAAAAGAGAGAGAGAAACATCAATGTGTGGTTGCCTCTCCCGTGGCCCCCACTGGGGACGTGGCCTGCAACCCAGGCATGTGCCCTGACTGGGAATCGAACCTGCGACGCTTTGGTTCGCAGCCCGCGCTCAATCCACTGAGCTATGCCAGCCAGGGCCATCCTATTATTTTTTAAAAAGGCTGTTGCTTTAACCATCTGTAATTTGTGTCATCGGAAGATTAAAGTAGAGGCGGGAAGAGGACAGCCCGCACCCGGACACGGAAGACGCGCCCCCTGGGTTTCGTGGGTCGCCCCAACGGTCTCTGCCGGCCCCTGCGCGCGTCTGGGAGCGGATGGGCGCTCCTCGAGGTGGGGAGCCGCACGCCCCATTTGCACGCTTCGCAGTGCGGCCGGCATCAGCAAATGGTGTCCTCGCGTCCTTTCCAGGGCATGGGCGGGCATAGTTAGCCCCACGTTTGGACAGTCGAGGTGCTTTTGGGGTTTGACTCTTCTCGACGGCGCAGCGAAGGGTATTTCCTCAGCAGCCACGGCGGGCGCTGGTTCCGACGTTGTCCCAGGTGGCTCATTGTCCTGGCCACATTGTGTCCGATAAACACAGTGCATTGTTACTGCATCGACTCCAGAACGTTTGTGCGGGTTTTCCCTCCGCGGTGGAGAGGCACCCCCTTCCCCACCCCTGCACGTGGGTGCTGCGTGTTTGAGGGGGTGTCAGAGCGGGATGGCCTCTCCCGGGCCCCGGGGTCCAGCTGCCCTCTGCCCCCCGCCCCCGAGGTTCCCTCCCGCACCACCCGCCCCGCCCCTTCCACGGGTGTCTGTTATTGCTCAGGCCTCATGCGGGTATCAGCGGGGCCCTTCGGCCGACTTCGGGTCTGGCGTTAGAAAGCGGCTGGAGAAGTGCCCCGGGCTCTGGGGAAGTGGCAGCAGCGGGTGTGGGAGGTGCCCGGGGAGAGGTGGCCGAGACTGTGACGGTCCTGCCGTTGTTGAAAGACTGGCCTCTGGACACATCCTGTTTGTCCCGTGCTTCCCGCCGGCGCCGTGGCGTGTGCAGGCGTGCTGGGGTGCGATCGGGCTCCAGTTCTGACTGCGGTTTGCCTGTTGGTTACCTGATCGCCCCTCCTTCTGTTTGTTCCCGGTCTGCAGCGCCCACCGCTCCGAGGGCTGCACGCCACCTGGTCCCTTGCTCGGGAACCTAACTGCGTGGGACGTGGCCCCAGCCGCCCCTCCGCGGCCTGGTCTGCCTTCTAGCTGCCCTGGCAGGAAGCGCCTGTGACCATCCATTGTTGCCTTGTCCTAATTAGGACACGGACCCTTTGTGGCCATCGAAGACGATTGTTCTCAGTCCCCTCCGGGGAACCGGCGTTCCTGACCGGATGCAGAGGCTGTGCTGAGCTGCCGGTTGCTGCGGCAGCTGCCCGGCCCCGAGCCCACACTGCATGGCCGCAGAGGTTCACGTGCAGTGACCTCTCTTAAATAGTCTACAAAATCTGCGTTATGACCTCACTGTAGGGGTTAAGACACTCAGAGAACATGACATGTAAGGCCCTGCAGGTGGAGTGGAGGAGCCAGGTTTGGGAGCTGGGTGTGCCTGACCCCAGAGCCTGTGGGTGGGGGCTGAAGTGGCAGGTGCTGGGGAAGGTGCAAGCTTGCCCTGGGGCAGGGCTGGGGTGCACAGCCAGCATCGGGCCGCTCACCCCGGGGGCGAATGTGGACGCCTGAGAGCCTCCGCGTCACGGACTCCTCGAGCTGCAAGGGCAAGGCGACCCTCTGCACGCAGGTGGTTTTCCTTCCTGTGTCGGTCTGTTCCCGACTGCATGACCCCCTGTGCGAGGTGCACACGTCTGCAGGTGCATCTCTGGGACCGTTATGCACTCGTCCCTCCGCCTGGCGGCCGGTCAGGGCTGTGTGCCAGCAGCGGAAGGAGAGGCGGAGCAGCCAAGGAGACGGAGAGGGGAAGCGGGGGCAGCCGGAACCCTCCTGCGTGGCTGGGGGCGGCCCAGGCCTGTGAGGCTGAAGCAATGGGGTGGGGTGAAGACCGGTGCACACCCGTCCCCCAGGGCCCAGGAGCCGCACGCAAGTCAAACTGCAGCCATTCAGGGCCGAGCCTCAGTTTGGCTGTGAGGTCAGGCCAGGGAGGCAAGAACTGGCCAGCACCCAGCCCTGGGATCAGATGGTCTGGGCAGCCCGCCGTCTCGTGCCCCCGTCTGTGACTGGACATTTATCTGTCTGCCCCTGAAGCTGACCGAGCTGCGAGACCTGAGGTTTCTGCTGAAGAAAGGGTGGCAAGCGGGTGTGAGTTATAAAGTTCTTGTAGCAGTAAACCCACCACATTTCTGCGAGGGGCGGGGCTCCCCAGAGATGCCGTGATGTAAGGTGCAGGGCCAGGTATGGATGGGGACACACCTGGCCCGGGGTCTCGGCCCAGCTTTGCCCCCGAGCTGCAGGCGGGAGCCGGAGCCCCAGGAAGGGGGTCCCTCCACGGGACTGGGCACCTGGCAGGGGCTCGTCCGGGTGTTAGACTTTCAAACAGGACAAAGAAAAAACGGGAGGAAAGGTAGAGTTAGGTGGTCACAAAAAGTAGAATTAGCAGAAAGTAAATTCAGCGCTTTTTTAACAACACATGTGTTGTGTGGTCCATGCAGAAAACGTGGGGGACCATAAAGAAGGAACCCCCCCCCAGAATCCTTTCCTCCGGGGGCAAATGCTGTTACTGTGGGGCTGTTTTCTGTTTTTCCCACCTTTGTGCAGTGTGTGAGGGTCGGTCTGTGCCACACGTTTTCACCTCCTTACTTTCGGTCTGAGTGACGTTCTCCCAAGTCCTCGCCTTTTCTTTCTTTTTTTTTTGTTTTAACATTTGAGATTTTTTTTTAAGATTTTATTTATTTATTTATAGAGAGGGAAGGGGGGGGGAGAGAGAGTCAGTCCCTTGGCCGCACGCCGGTTACTTGCGTGTCCCCAAAGAGCCTCACCTTTGAAAGCCCAGGTGGCTAAGTCACGTTGCGTTTCCCCTTGCTGGTGACCTTTGTGCGCCGTGAAGAATAAATAATCTCCACTTTCATTAGTGGCAGCCCCAAGACTCTGTCAAGGACAGATCAAATATTTAATGTTCTGTGACAGATCTCCCTTCGGCCCCCTGGGGGGAGGGGCTGCCCGCCTTCTTGGTGGCCTGAGCTCGTTTGCTTGCAGCACAGTCACAGGTGTGCGCAGGTGCGTGCGTGGGTATGTGCGCGTGCCTGTGAGTGTGCACACATGTGGGCACTGGTGCATGCGTGTGTGTGGGTGTATGTGTGGGTACATGTGCTCAGGCACTGGCACCGTGCCCAGTCCTCCTCGCACCCCCACACTGTGCACCCCCACACCGTGCACCCCAGCCCTTGGCCCGTGCAGCGCCGAGCAAACGCATGTTTGATGAACCTGGCGATCCCAGCGCCACCCGGGAGGAGGCTTTGCCTTGGGCTTCACACGTGGGTGCTCCTAGACTGTGCGGCGGGCGATACAGTGTGCCAGCTCTCCTCAGCTCCAGGTGGCTCTGCTCTGCGCCCTGTTCTGCTGCTGCCCTGCGCCGCCCAGCGTGACAGCAGCAGCGTAGCTCCCTGCCTCTCCGGCGGGGGCAGGCACCGGAGCCTAGCTACTTTGTTCGCTCGCTCGCTCGCTCACTCCGAGCTGAGCAGGCTCGTGCTGGCTCCCACGTGCTGGACGCCTGCCAGGCACCGGCGGGCCCACCGTGAACAGAACGGGCACAGGCGCCTGTGGGTGCTACAAGAAGGGCCAACTAAGGGGTTCACTAAAACCCTAGGGAAATGCACCGCCGGTGAAACAGGGCAGGAAAAGAGAGCAGGGAAGGGGTGTGAGCACATGTGTGTGGCAGGTGGCTGCACACCTGCGGGCTGGGACCTGGAGGAGGGGCGAATGGATGGGTGAGGATACCCATGTGGGGTGCTTGGGGCTTCTGGGCACAGCCCTGAGGCGGGAGGGGCCTCGAGGTGTTCAGAAGCTGAGGGGGCTGGGGCTGAGGGCCAGTGTGGGCTCAGAGAAGGGTGTGCTGGGCACGTAACCTGGCCAGCAGCCGGTGCGCTCTGGGGGCTGTCGGGGCCCTGGAAGAGGGTAGCAGGTACCGCCCAGCGGGGGTTCCTTTCTCTGCTCCCCAATGACCAGTCGGTCACGTGTAATTCAGGAAAAACCCGAGGACCTTGCAGCTCTCTCTGCACAACTGTCATGTTGGCGCTGGTGGTCCCGTCTCCCGGCAGCATTGCCGGGCCCGTGGGAGCGGTCGGGCTCAGACCATTGCCCTGGAATCCAGTCCAGCAACCGTCTGGGTGTCTGAGGTAGCACTGGCCACGGGACGCAGACCCCTGAAAGCCAGAGTCCCTGAGCAGAGGTCTGGGGACTCGCTGCTGGATGCACGCCCCCAGCATTTGTTGCTGCCGTTGTTTTTTCTTCCCCCTCCTTGTATTTGCATGACACTCTGTCAGCCACTTTTAAAACTCCGTGCCTCTGTCATCAGGAAAACCGGCGTGCTTACCCTGCATCGCAGGCCCAAGGACGTTTTAAAGTATTCTGTAGCAGCCACGCTCCGTGGTTTCAGGTGAGCCCTTCATTCGAGTTTCCTGTGGCTGCTAACACACCCCACGTAGTTGTTACTGTTGCACGTGCAAGATGAAAGTCAGGTCTCAGCTCATACCCTGGTCTCCCAGGATGAATTCAGAGAGCCGCTGTCTAGCCTAATCTACACTGTGGCGTTGTGGGGAAGAAAATAGGGTTCTCGGCTTCTTTGGAGCCTTTGAGAGTTTATGATTGCACAGATCCTGGGTGTTCCTGACTCGTGTGAACCTGAGAAAGGAGGCACCTATGAATAGGTGCTCCCGGTGGCTCACTGGGCTCACATTTATAGAGACCAGAGCCTCACGGCCGTTTCTGCACCAGGGCCACTCCCGCAAGCCGCCGCCCTTCATGGAGCAGCTGCCCTGAGCTCAGCCCGCACTGCATCCCGCCCTCTGAGCTGCCCCTGTAGAGGAGCCCCAGGATCCTATTTCAACCAATAGGACTGAGGCTTTCCCCATCCAATCAGAGCTGCTCAGCCATATTCCCCCATCAGCTTCTTCACTGATCAGTTAGACCAATTGGTTCCACTCTGACCAATCAGGACATTACCTTTTGGGCCAATCAAACTGCCAGGATTTGGAGCCCTCATTTGCATGAGGATAAACCAGTCAAAGACCAGAGGTGGGGACTTCTGCTGGAGAAATGTGCACGTTCCCTCTGTTCCTCTCCTCCGTGAAACCCCCACCCCCACCCCCGCCCTGGCTTAGCGCTGTCCTAAATTTCCTGCTCATTTTTCCCTTTCTTTCCTCTCCAGTGTAGCCGTTTGATATTTGTGTCACTAAAACACATGTGGCTCAGTGTCACCCGTTGTGGTAAGCTTTATGCAGGTGTAATTTATCCGTATGGCTCGCTTTTCGGCCGAACGTCCCTTTTGTTACTGAGTCGTGGTAATACGTGTCGCTGCGGTCCTCTTCCTTCACGGCTGCGTAGTATTCCGCTTTAGGAACCACGTGCATGGGGGCTGCCATTGTGGTTCTGTGCTGTGCTTTCCAGGGGCTGCATCTCTCCCGTTCTCCTTGCTGACCGTGGGCACTAGCGGGCATCGTGAGTGGATAAGGACCGGACTGGGACTGGGCAGGCGGCTCGGGGAGCAACGCTGAGACCCCCGGTGGAGGCCGAGCAGTTGCTCTTTGGGCGGGAGCTGTTTGCAGGCCTCGTTGCGTCTTTCACTTTCACTTCTTGCAGCTGTTCTTCAGAGCGAGACCCAGGGAGCGAAGTGCAGGTCGGACACCCGTCCCCATGAGCCGGTTGTCCAAGGTCCGTCGTTTGGAGCCAGAGGGCAGGAGTCTGTCCCCAGGGCCGGGGCCAGGGCTGGGTCACGGCCTTGGCCTCCGGGGAGGCCTCTCTGCGTGGACCAGGGGAGCGGGACTGAGCCCTGGCGTGGAAGGGAAGCAGTCGGCGGAGTGCGTTTCCTCCCGCGGCCTCGGCGGGGCCGCCACTGTCGGATCAGACGCGCTCGTCAGCTCCCAGCCGCCACTGGAAAGAGAAATCTCGTTTTCTTTCCGATAAACCTGATCGCTGTTGAAAAAGCGAGCAAGCCATGCCAGGAAGAACCTAAATCCGAGGCTCCGCCGCACTCACCTGATACTAGTGCATGAGTTTGACCTGTCTCTTCAGATCTTTTTAAAGTGCTGATAACACTGTACGAGACAGAGTCCTAAAAAGCAAGTGGGTTTTCTTCGAGGCGTTAAAAACGCTTTGCCGCCTTTGTGTCATCTCTGTGTGCATCCGTTTCTCCCTGACCCAATCTGAGAACGCCGCTCTGCTGGCATCACGAGGCTTCGGCACCAGGTGTGCTGCCGCGCGCTCCTGAACAATGCACCTGTTCCCTTCGGTGGCCACTGACCACGGACCGCCCCTCCAGTACCACTTTCCACTGTGCGGCTCCACGGGCCACCCCCAGGTGCCCCAGTCACGGCCCGGGTGGCTTTTGGAAAAGTCGGTCATCTTACTTTCCCTGTGCGAGCCGGCCCACCAGAATCAGGGACTGAGCTGTGGTTGGGATTTGGCTCTTTGCCTTTGGGATTTGGGGGTGTTCCGGGGGAGTCCTCCCTGGGCCCCTGGCGGCTGGGGCTGGCCTTTGGGGCCTGTCGGGCAAGTTGGGGCCCTGTTGTGCCCTGGGCGCTGTGGGCCATCCCTGGCACCTTGGGCGGGGGGCAAGGCTGTGGCAGCTTCTAGGGACAGTTGGGGCCCCAAGGAGGAGGGCCAGTTGTCACTACACTAAAGGAGCTCCGGTGGGTTCCGAGTGGGGAGGTGACTGAGCAGAGACGGCCGTGTGCTGAAGCCTCGGCAAGAAACGCAGGCAGACCTCCGGGATGTTGGGGGTTCGGCGTTAGACCCTGGCAGTACCGCGGTCACTGTCTTTCAATTCAGCAAGTCACCTGAGCGTATCGGTGTCTCGGTGTGCATAGACCTTACGTTTACACCATGCTGTGGTCCACTAAGCGCAATAGCGTTACGTCTAAAAAACACTGTGCGTCCTTAACTAAACACACATTTTATTGCTGAAAGATGCCACCCATCGGCTGACTCTGTTGGAAGACTGGTGCTGACGCAGGGCTGTCACAAGCCGTCCATTTGCTTGGAAACCCAGTGTCCGCCGAGGGCAGTAAAGCCAAGCTCAGGGCAAGCAGGAGGGTGCGCACGTCTGGGCACAGCGCAGCTGTTCGGGACACGGGGTGTCCGTCTGCCTCACCGCTGCCGTGTCCCCCCCCGTGGGGCCGGCTCCGTGGGAGAGCATGGAATCCGGGTCTGGAATTGTGGCGGAATCTGCTGTCACTGTGTGTGGGGATCCTTAGCGGCTCTGCATCTTCACCTGGACGGGGTGGGGGGCCTGTCAGGGCATCCAGGTGAGAGGTGAGAGAGAGGGCACTGGACCGAGCTCCAGGGCAGCGGCCGTGGCTGCCCGGGTGTGTGTCCGGGTCTCACCCATCTGGCGCTGTGCCCGGCGTCCGACAGCTTGCGGGCTCGAGCCTGGCCGTCCCTTCAGCCGCCCGCAGCGCTGCCCCGCGGGCTCGGAGGCTGGGAGGGAACCAGGGCCATCGCTGGAAGCCTTCTTTGGGCCCGCCCTGGCCCCGGGCTGCTCGCCCGTGGTTCTCACTTTCGAGTTCAGCTTCCTCCTCCCGCCGAGATCTCCGAGTCTGAAGGGCCCCCTGGCCTGTGCTCGGAGAGGTCCCTTCTCCTGCTCCGGAGACAAAGTACAGCTGATGGTTGCCAGACACCTCCAGAGGGGGCAGCCCGAGTCCCAGCGGAGAAGGACCCAGGGCACGGCGGCCCTGGAAGGAGGCACCACCCGCCTGTGCCCCCGGATTGGGGTCTGCGCCCGAGTCCCGGCACCCCCACTCGTGCCTCACCTTCCCCCATGGAGCGTCCCCCACTCCTCTGGGGCGTGGCTTCCTCTTGGGTGGGGTCTGTTGGGACAAGTTGACGTTTTGTTTCCAAACAGACTGAGCAAAAGAAGGTAGCCATTCTGCATTACCGGGTACTTGCGTGTTTGCTGAGCACTTTCCAGCAGGCTGGGCCCTCCCGGCAGCAGGGGGAAGACCCTCCTCCTGGAAGTGTGTCCGTCGGCCTTGCCAGTGACGGGGCGGGGGGGAAGCTCTTCTGGGACCATCGACTAGTTGGATCCTCCAGGTCCTTTCACTGCTACTGCGAGTCCACTTTCCGGCGGAGCCCCCAGCAGGACAGTCGGAGACGGGCCCGCAGCCCAGGGTGCCTGCACCACGCCGGGCCTGCTATGTGCATTTTCGGGGACCACGGCGGCGGCCACGCAGTGCAGGGGAGCCGCTCTGAGCCCGCACCTGCCTGGGCAGGTGTGCTTGGGGGGCCGGGGGCAGCATGCATGCGCCCTTTCAGACACGGGTCCGGGAAGGAGGTCCCAGGACCGGAGATCTGTTTCTCCCTGATGTGCTGAGCCACGGGTCTGCTGCCCACGCCGTGGCTCCCCCGCGGCTTGCACTGGGGTGGCTGTGGTCCTGCCCCACATTCCTCGTGGGCTGGCTGCCCCGTCGCCTCCCTGTCCTGCTGGAAGGATGCACGTTCGAACAGCGTGACGGAGGTTACTCTTCATAAGGCTGACCTCGAGTGGCCTCAGATGCTGAGGACACGTGTCGCGTGTGAGTGGCCATCTGCCCCTGACAGCGTCCTTGCACCCTTCTACTGTTTGTGACACCAGAGGGACACGAGAGCCCGAACGGCTGTGACCTGGGCGCGTCGTTGGGAGTGTCCCCGTCGTCGGGGGAGCAGAGACTCCTGTTTCCCGTCACAGACTGTGTGACCTCAGCGACAGAGTGGCCGCACCAGCACCAGAGGGGGCGGGGCAGAGCAGTCCACTTCTCAGATGACTGGTGGCTCAGCTGTGTGCCCCCCCCCCCCCCGCCCCGGTGTCAGAACACGCGGGAGGTGGGTGGCAGAGGTCCCCGGCCCGGGTCCCAGCAGCGGTCTGCAGGACGGATGGAAGTGTGCAGACGCGGCGCTGCAGCTCGCTTTGGGGAAAACGAGGGTGAACCGTGGGGGTTTGTGCCGCTCGGCTTGGCCGACAGGGCCTGAGTTTCCCTCTCTGGCGGGGGGGCGTGTGCTCAGTTCCTCTTCCCGCAGCTCTGGAAGGAAGGGTGCTGTGGGGCTTGCCCGGCCTCCTTGGGGCAGAAACTGGATCCTTCCCATAGTCTGGAAATTGGCTTTGCTCTCTGGAAGTCAGCTTCTTTAAGCCTGGAGGCTGGGGACCAGGCGAGCTGCTCCCGGCCCCGCCCATCGAGTGCCAAGCCGGGTTGACGTGGGGGCCTGCTGGACCCCGCCCCCTTCCACTCCCCGCCCCACCAGTGCCCAATAAACTCAGGCTGCTTCCTTTTCCCCAGAGGCCCCTCCCCCAGTGTTAACTGTCAAACTTGAATTTCCAGTCGATTAAAGTGGAAAAGGTGTCTTCTCCCTGGAATGTTGACTTTAGGGAACCTTGCGTCTCGGGTTTCAGAATTGCTTTCTGCCCTCCTGGGCAGGGCTGGCCTGGGGCCACGCTACCTTCTCTTTGGTGCTGAGCTCTGCCAGGGGAAGTTTTTCATCACGTAGCTTTTTTTTTTTTTTTAGATTTTATTTATTTATTTTTAGAGCGAGGGGAAGGGAAGGAGAAGGGAAAGAAACATCAGTGTGTGGTTGCCTCTTGCTCGCCCCCTGCTGGGGACCTGGCCCGAAACCCAGGCCTATGCCCTGACTGGGAATTGAACTGTGACCCTTTGGCTCGCAGGCCCGCGCTCAGTCCATGGAGCCACACCAGCCAGGGCCGTGCAGCTTCTAAACTGAAGCATAAGCAGTGTTCTAATGAGGTCAGCTATCGCTTGGACATAGGGTGCCATAGAAGGAGATGGTTCTGCTCTCGGCGACCCGGCCACCCCCAGGGTGATCCCACGGCCCGCCCAGGTTCCAAGGGCTTGTTAGTAACAGTGCCGTCGCTGGGTGAAGCCGGCTGTCCGTCTTGTACGGGACACAGTGCTGTCGGGGTTGCACGGCCTGATCTACCTTTCGCCCTGCCGCACCGGGAGGTGCTTAGGGCCCGGGACCACCTTTCACACGCCCGGTCACCTGCCGAGGCGCCGAGCATCAGTTGGCATTTGCCGGGTACTTGTGGGATGCAGAGCACGAAGAGGGGAGTGGTTCAGGGGCAGGCGGGGCCCAGGAGGAGCCCCCAGCCCCGGAGGCCAGTGGGCGCTGCTGGCGGAGCAGACCCCATGCTCATGGCTCCCGTGAGTCCAGCGCTTGAAGCCTTGTTAGAGCCGCACCCTCCCCGAGAGAGTGCCGGTGGCCTTTGGGAGGCCGGCAGCCCAGCCCCCGCCAGGAGTCCTACGTGCTGCCCCGGGGCCCCGGGATGGAACAGGCCCACGCGGTCCTACTCGAGTGTCTCTCCCGGGGGAGAGTGACCAGGGGAAAGCCCTGAGAGGCCGTGGAGGACAGGCGGTGTGCGAAACACCCGGGAGGCTTCAGGGGCCCTCTGCCTGGGCGCCCAGCCCCCACCCCAGGGTTCCGGCCTGGCTGACTCCTTGACCTTCCTCATTCTTCAGGCTTCAGCCCAGACTCCGCCCTCGGTGGGGAGCGGTTTCCGCACTGGACAGTGATGGTCTGCCCGTGATGGAGGGGTCAGAGGGCAGAAACTTAGGCAGGTGGGGACAGCTGTCACCCGCGCAGGCCGAGCCAGGCCAGGCAGCCCCTGTAAGTCAGTTGACTGTGCGCCCGGATGTGTGGTGTCGGTCTCTTGGGCTCCCGCTGCCGAGTGCCCGACAGCCCTCCGCCACCCCCGCCAGGGGGCCTTCCTGTGACCTCGGGGTCTGCAGCGTGCGGAGAAGAGAAGGCAGGTGGCCTGACACGCCTGCTCACGGGCAGAGAGGACGGGAGAGTGGGGGGTTGTGGCCGGAGGCAGCCTGTGCCAAATGCGCCCGCCGCGCCCCAGGCTCACCGTGGGCTCGTGCGAAGTGGCCGTGAAGTGTGCGCCTCTCGTGTTTGATTTGGAGGGGAGTCTCTCCCCCCCGGGGGGTACCCAGGCCCCCATGGGCCAACCCCCACCCCCAGATAACCTCACGTGAGCTGCCGTGAGTCCTTCCGCCTGTGGGGATGGCCTGCCTTCACCCTTCACCTCGGGCGTGGGGGTGGAGGCGACAGGCAGATGCTCGGTGCCCGGGCCGCCCCACAGACCCACCCTGGAGACCGTTCTGTGAAAATGCACGGCCAGCGCGAGGTAGCTGCCTGCTGGCCAGCCTGTGGGGACTCCAGCCCCGATGCCGGCCCTGCCCAGCGGTCGCAGGAAACACTTAGGTGTGTTTCCGAGCAAGGAAACAGAATAATTGCTGTCAAGCTCCCGCCAGTTGTGGAGCAGAGAGCAGAGCCTCATTGCTTCGGGCACCGATTGGGAACTTAGCCTTCGGGTCCCGGTTTCCTTCCGGCGGGGACAGCTGTGACGGGCGCTGCCCTGGGCCTGGGGTGTGCCACAGCCTCCCCGCGCATCCCGCCCTCCTTCCAGTGGTGGGATTCGGGCACCAGAGGCACCGAAAGATGGGGCTGAGGGGGGCTCCTCCCCCTTGCTTGCAGGGATTCAGGGGCCTGTGCGAGCTGTGGCCCTTAGCTGGAATTGGGAGGTGCAGCCCCCCTGACTTTGAAGCCCACTCACAGGGCCCAGTCTGTTCCGCTGGGTGGGACGTGTTGATCATGGGCCCCGTGTGTGCCCACACACGTGGGGGTGCCCACGGCCCACTGCAGAATCGCCCGCAGACGTCTGTCTGTGACCGTGAGGCGTGCTGCGGAGCGGGCGTCAGCAAACGAGGCCCACGGGCCAAGTCCAGCCGCCGTCCTGCTTTGGAAAACAGTGTTTCATTGGCACACCCACACTTTTTTGTTTCGCACATTGCCTCTGGCTGCTGTTTGCCTGTCCCCACCTGGCTGTCTCCGGAAAGAGTGCCCCGAGTCCCTGCTGCAGGGGAGCCGGGCTGCCTGCACGGCGGCGGGGGGAGGGGCGGGGGGAGGGCCACGTGCTGAGGCCGCTGCAGACACAGCGACCGGCTCTCGCTGGAGAAACAGCTCCTGGACGCTTGGACCTCACGCAGGGGACCGGACAGTCCAGGCCCCCTCTTCCTCGGGCAGCGGGCACCTCTCAGCTTGTGGAGGGAGGGGTGCTCAGTAGACGGGGTTCTCCAGGCCTCTCATGTTCAAGGGGTGCGGATGGAAGAGGTTCCTGTAGCTGACTGAGTGGGGAGGCCCGAGACAGATGGGGACAGCCGGGGTGCAGCCGGCAGGGTGTCCCAGGGTGACACCCCACCTGCCTCCCTCTGGAAGGACAGAGCCCAGGGCTGCAGAGGGCCCGAGCGTGCCCCCAGCCGCCTGTCCTGGAGCTGCTGCCCAGGTCCAAGGACACGCGGGAGACGCACCAGCGCCCCCCTGAGGTCAGCCTCCGTTCTGCACTCCGCCCGCCTGTCCGGGCCTTGAGTGGGGTTTGCTCCCTGATCCTCCACGTGCGTTGTGGGCGGCTTCCGTCCCTCTGGATTGGTTTTTGGTTGAGTTGCTTCCCACAGCCTGATTCTGACAGGTGGGCCTCGTGCTGTTTACACTGGAGCCCCTGAGAGGAGCACGGGGAGGGCTGACCACCCGAGCCTCGTGGGGGCCTGCTTCCCAAACACCTGCAGCTGCGCCCCCCGGGCACCTGGGCCAGGGAACGGCTGTCTGCCTGGAGGCCGCTCGAGGTGTGACTGGAAGACCGGCGGCTCAGGGGCCTGTCAGGACGGCGGGGTCTGGGCCCCCACAGCGCCGAGATTGGGGGTGGCTTTGCACCCCACACAGCGGACAGACACCTCGAGGTCTGAGGTGCTCCGGGCTGCCCGTGAGTCCGTCTCGAGTGTCTTGTGTGCGTGGCTCCTGTGTAGGGATTCGGGGGAGGGAGCTGTAGCAGCCCCGTTGTGGTGTCCGGTCCATGGGGCGGTCACCCCGCAGCCGTGGTGTCGACCCGTGCCAGAGGTCGGTCCCAGGGATGCCATTTGTGCCCCCGGAGTGGACGGCTCCTCTGCACGCCGGGGCCAGCATCGCTGTGGGTGGGGACGGCCCGGTGCTGACTGGGGGGACCCCACCCGTCAGAGGGACTCCTGACAGCGGCCAGCACTCGGGACGGCGCCCTCCTGGGAGGCCCCTTGTCACACCCGGGCTGGTGCTGGGCCCGCTCCTGGCCGCCGCCTCCATGCCGCGAGTGCTCCACGCACACCGGTGTGGTGCGTGTGTCACAGGCTCCGTCGTCGTCGAAAGGCACCTCGCTCCGGTGGTGACTGCAGAGCCACCTGTCACCACTGGCTTCCGGGCTGCCCGCCACAGGCCCTGCTGGGTTCCCGTGGCAGGGGGACCGGGGCGGCTTCAGTTGCCCCCTCTCCCCACGGTGGAGGAAGGGCGGGAGCAGCTGGGACCGTGAACGGGCGGGCCGCCCTGCCCAGGTGAGAGCAGGGGAAGTGGGGGCTATGGGGTGTGTGAGGGGCTGCAGGTGTGTTGTGGCCAGAAATTCCGGGGGAGCTTATTTGTAACTAACTTCAAGTCACAGTGAGAGTGAGGCCTGCAGGCGACTCCGGGGCAAGTGACCTTCGGGCACAGAGAGGTTTCCTGAGGGCAGGCTTTGGGGAGGAGGGGGGCCCAGGGGACAGCGCCTGGGTCTGGCAGGGAGCCGGGAGCCCTGGTTGTGAACTCCTGGTCTGCATTCAAGGGGGCCTGCCCGGTGGTGCCCGAGCACACGGAGGGGCCTGTCGGCCACTCCTCATGGGTTATTTGGGTTTTTTCTGTGGAGGTTTGCACGCACCACCTGGGGCTCATAATGATGGCCCTGGGCTGGGGGTGGGAGGGGTGGGGACAGTAGGGCACCATCCCCAAGGCTCCCTGGGGGCTCGTGGAGCTTCCCTGGCGAGGAAGTTGGGATTGAACTGCCATACTGCAGCCCTTGAACCAGAGCCTCTAGCCGCACCGGGGCCAGCTGCCCTGGTGTCTCTCGGAGACCATGGGAAGGCCTCCAGCCTGGGGGGTGGGGCTGGGGGTGGGAAGAGCCTTCCGTCACGGGCCTGTGGCGGGAGGGCCCACGGGCCTCACCAAGGCCTTGGTGCCATTTGGAGCGGTTTTTTGAGTTTGCCACGTGAACTTCCTCTCCAGCTGGTAAAAATGCAGACTGGTCTGGGGAGGGGCTTCCCATGGAGAGAGCCATTGCCCTCCCGGCGCCTGCAGCCCAGGGAGGGGGTACCCGCCCAGGTCACTCGAGATGCAGTGGCCCCGGGATCCCGGATGTCCAGTGCTGCTGGGCCCTGGGGGTCTTTGCTCCAGATGCCCCGTTTTCTTGGGACCCCAGCACTTCTGCTCCCGGGAGCCAGAGGCTGGTGTGTCTGGCACGCATCCTTGGTGCTACCACCTGTGTGATGCAGGGAGCCCACTCTCCTGCTCCTCGGGCCTTCCTGAGGCCTCGGACTCAGCCTCTCAGGGTGGGCGCCAGGCTCCTTGGTGCATGGGGTTGGCCTCTTGCCTCCACCTGAGGTCGCCCCGAGGTGCACGGGGTTGGCCTCTCCCCCACCTGAGGTCGCCCCGAGGTGCACGGGGTTGGCCTCTTGCCTCCACCTGAGGTTGGCCCTGAGGTGCACGGGATTGGCCTCTCCCCCACCTGAGGTCGGCCCCAGGGTGCACGGGATTGGCCTCGCCTCTACCTGAGGTTGGCCCCGAGGTGCACGGGGTTGGCCTCTCCCCCACCTGAGGTTGGCCCCGAGGTGCACGGGATTGGCCTCGCCTCTACCTGAGGTCGCCCTGAGGTGCACGGGATTGGCCTCGCCTCCACCTGAGGTTGGCCCCGAGGTGCACGGGATTGGCCTCGCCTCCACCTGAGGTTGGCCCCGAGGTGCACGGGGTTGGCCTCTCCCCCACCTGAGGTTGGCCCGAGGTGCACGGGATTGGCCTCGCCTCCACCTGAGGTTGGCCCCGAGGTGCACGGGGTTGGCCTCTCCCCCACCTGAGGTTGGCCCGAGGTGCACGGGGTTGGCCTCTCCCCCACCTGAGGTTGGCCCCGAGGTGCACGAGGAGCTGTGCACGTGTGCACAGGTGCCCTGTGTCTGTCTGCCAGGAGGCGGCACGGGGGCCCGAGCGGGGGAGGCTTACCCAGTGTGCCCTTGGGCCCAGAACGTTCCACAGCGGGAAGAGACGGCCACGCTCGGGCTGGGCTGCGCGGGAGCGGCTCAGCCCTCGCGTCCTGTCGTCAGGCGGCTGGACCAGGTAGGGGGAAGGGGGCCCAGAGCGTTCGTGTGGAACTGTGTCTGGACCTCGGCAGCCTGGCTCAGCCGGTCACGCCCTGGGGAGCCCTGGGGACGGGAGAGCCGGGCTGCCGCCATCCCTGTGAGGGAGAGGCTGCTGGGCCCGTGAGGCTGTGGCCGTGGCGGATGCCGTGGCGGGTGAGGGGGCTGGTTGGCTGGCTCATCAGGTGTCTGGGCAGCTGCTCTGTGCCACACGCCACGGCGAGGCCGGCCCCACGGGCTGAGAAGCGAACCTCTCGGGACCAGCTGGCCGCTACCGTCCTGGGGTGGTTCTGCCTGTGGGCTGAGTGGGACTGCTGCTCGGAGGGGCCATGGGGGTCATGGTGGTCATGGTGACGGGCTGCACACAGCCTCATGCCGGGGGACAGAGGCAGGTGGCCCGAGGCTTGGCCCCCCGTGGGTCTCTGCCCGTCTGCCCCGCAGCCTCTCTGTCCCCTCTCCCGGTGCCACTGATGCAGGTGACAGGTGCTGAGAAGACAGCGTGACCAGGAAAACCCAATGTTTTCAAATCCGACCTCTCAAGCCCTTGAACACACCCAGACCCCTTCCAGAATGTTCTTACACCTTCCTCAACTTCCTCTCTCTCCCTGCCACCCTCCCGGAGGAGAAATAAAGGTCCGAGGGGAGTGGAGCGCACGCACCTCCTCTCACTGCGTTCCTGAGGCTGCGCAGTTTTCCTGCCGGAACCGCGGTGTGAAGGTCAAGGTGCCGTCCTCTCGAGCGGCCCAGCCTCCGGAGGTCTGGCTGTGGAGACACAACAGCTCTCTCCCACTGCCGTTGATAGCAGCGTCACACCCCGGGCCACACGTTCACGGTGATTCCACGGTGATTCACGGTACGAAATGATTCCTTGAGGATCCCCGAGGCGCTGCGGGTGCACGTCGGGTGTTCACAAAGCTGGGCTCCGTGAAGTCCCGACCTCGGCCTCCAACGGGTCAGTTTGCAGACATAGAAAATAATTTAGATCCCTGGCTGGCGTAGCTCAGTGGATTGAGCGTGGGCTGCCAACCAAAGCATCGCAGGTTCGATTCCCAGCCAGGGCACATGCCTGGGTTGCAGGCTATGGCCCACAGCAACCGCACATTGATGCTCCTCTCGCTCTCTCTCGTGTGTGTGTGTGTGTGTGTTGGCCACGTGCACACCCGCTTGGGAGGAACGCCTGCTCAAACACTGGCCCCTGTTGCACCGGGGTCGTCTTAGCGCTGTGTTCTGGGGGTTGGACCTGACTGGATACGTGGTTTGTACATACATCCTCCCAGCCTTCGGGTGGCCTTTCTGAGACACTGCCCCTTGATGGGCTCACGTTTTTAGTGAAGTCTGGTGTGCCTGTGTTTTATTCGGACATGTGGACTTTGGTGCCGTATGTAACAAACAAGTCTGTACCTAACTCGAGGTCACGAAGATCCACTCCCGTGTCTTTTTCTAAGACTTGTTTGTACTGCAGACAATTCGGTGTTTGCTCTGTTTTGGGTTAATGTTTGTAGATGGTGTGAAACAGGTAATTCTCTTTTTAACAGAAAAGCGGGAGGAAAGGGGAGGTGGTAAAGGGTGCGGGGTCAGATACACGGGGACAGGAGATGCGGGTGGCGGACACGCAGCGCGGTGCGCTGATGACGGGTCGGAACTGTGAGCTTGAAACCCACCTTGTTTCATTAGCCGATTCACCCCGCTAAATTCGACAAACATATCCACTTTCTCTGGTTTTCGTGATACGAAGAAAAGAAAAACAGCCCTTGTGACTCCTGTACCATGGCCCACCCTCCCTTCCCTGTGTTCGGACGGGCCTCTTTTTTTTTTTTTTTAACTCTTGGGTTATTTCATTTCAGAGGGAGGGGAAGGGAGGGGGAGAGAGGGAGAGGAACCTCGGTGGGTTGCCTCTCACAGGTGCCCCGACCAGGGACGGAACCTGCAGCCCAGGCCTGGGCCCTGGCCGGGGATCGAACCGGCAAGCTTCCACTCTGTGGGATGACGCCCAACCCACCGAGCCACACTGACTGGGGCTCGGGTCTTTCTGTTCCCAGAACCCACGCCGCTCCCTTCGTGGCTGTGCCATCCCATCCGTGGCTCAGCTGGACTCCTGTCCGGCGCTCCTCGGCCCCGCCCCGTCTTCCTGGGTGTCAGAGCTGTGGGCACCGTGTGTTGAGAGGGATTTTTAGGTATAAGGGTTTAATCTGCCTCATCTTCCCTCACCTCGGTGGGCAGAATAGTGCCCCCCGCCCCAGAAGCTGCCCACGCCCGACCCCAGGACCTGTGGTTGGTTAGTTGCCCTCTATGGCAGGAGGGGACTCTAGGGGTGCCGAAGGCTCAGAAGCTCCAGAGGCCGGGACTGGCCGGGATTACCGTCTGTGCCCCGTGTGACCCGGGAACTGAAGAGTGGGAGGAGAGTCAGAGGAGGGTGTGACTGGCAGGCAGAGGGGCAGAGCCGTGCCCCTCGCTGGCTCAAGGTCGGGGCCTCCCTCTGCAGCCTTTTGGAGGAGGCGAGAATGGCCCGTCCCCGGAGCCTTCAGAAGCCCACCCCGTCCGGGGTCTCCTCGGTGGGGTCCCGAGGGACCCGTGTTGGACTCCGCCCTCCCTGCGCTGGAGGGGAGTGACCGCTGTCACGTCAGGCCCCCGACCCTGCGGCAGTTTGTCACAGCGGCCGTGGGAGCGAGCGCGCCTGCCTTCTCACATGGTTCAAACGTCAGGGGTGTCCTCCTCTCCTGGACCCAGTGGGACTCGGGGCACAGCGGGACGTCCCTCCCTCCATGTTTGCTGAAAAGCCACACGGCTGGGACAGAGGGCTTGAGCGTGTCTTGGGTGTCTGTGCAGTCCCTGTGATGTATGCGCTGCATGGAGGAGGCGTGGAGGCAGAGGTCCTGTCCATGGTCACTGTCCAGGGGCCAGTTGTCCCCAGGGCCGCTGGGCTGCGGCAGGCTCAGCCGTCCCGCTGTGGTCGCTTGCTTGTCTGTGTTCCTTGCGTGGACGCGGAGTGTGGGCTCTGCGGTGGGGCAGAGAGGCCAAGGTGGGCTGGCCGGGCGCCGAGCCACCGCTGCCAGGGCTAGTCCTTCGTGTCCTGATCCCTGAGCCGCCCTCAGAGTGACCTCCAGCGCCCCTGCGGGTGGAGGGGGGCCTGCAGGGTTCCCTGAACACCACACGCTGGCGTTTTCCTGCACTCCCACAAGTAAATTCAGGTGTGGAACCACGTGCCCCCTTGATTGGCACCTTCGGTGGGGGGGGGGAGCTGCTCCCCGGGGCGCACTGAGTGGAGGCCAGGGCTGCCCCTCCGGAGCCAGGCCCACCCTCCCAGAAGCCCCCGGGCCAGGCTTCCCCGGGCCCTCGCCCGGGGGCGGTGTCGAGAGGATCGAATAGCTAATCACCGTTTAGGAAGAATACCTGTGAACTTAAATGAAGGCCCATTAGGTGCCTTTTTCGGATTAGAGCTGTAATTGACTTTGTGTTTCAGGCAGAAAGGAGGGCCTTTGATTTTAAAACTGCTGACAGATTGGAGCGCGAGCTGCTGCTGTTCGCGGAGCAGAGCCGCCGGCTGCCCGGCAAGCCGGCACGCAGCTTCCTGTACGCCCTCCTCCCGAGCTCCACTTCTGGCGTGTTTTATAAAACACAAGGCTTTTCTTTTTTTAAAAAAATGTATTTATTGATTATGCTATTATAGTTGTCCCATTTTCCCCTTATTCCCCTCCTCCCCTGCACACCCTCTCCCACCCACATTCTCCCCCTTTAGTTCATGTCCATGGGCCGCTTCTACATTTCCCATGCTATTCTTGCCCTCCCCCGTCTATTTCCTACCCACCATCTATGCTGCTAATTGTCCATACCTTTCCCCCTCTCTCCTCCTCCCACTCCCCTGTTGCTAACCCTCCATGTGATCTCCATTTCTGTGGTTCTGTTCCTGTTCTAGCTATTTGCTTAGTTTGTTTTTGCTTTAGGTATGGTTGTTCATAATTGTGAGTTTGCTGTCATTTTACTATACATGTGTGTTTTTTTTAATCTTTTTCTTAGATGAGTCCCTTTAACATTTCATAAAATAAGGGCTCGGTGATGATGAACTCCTTGAACTTGACCTTATCTGAGAAGCACTTTATCTGCCCTTCCATTCTAAATGAAAGCTTTGCTGGATAGAGCAATCTTGGATGTAGGTCCTTGCCTTTCATGACTGAATACTTCTTTCCAGCCCCTTCTTGCCTGTAAGGTCTCTTTTGAGAAATCAGCTGACAGTCTGATGGGAACTCCTTTGTAGGTTACTGTCCCCTTATCTCTTGCTGCTTCTAGGATTCTCTCCTTCATTTTTACCTTGGCTAATGTAATTACGATATGCCTTGGTGTGTTCCTCCTTGGGTCCAACTTCTTTGGGACTCTCTGAGCTTCCTGCACTTCCTGGAAATCTATTTTCTTTGCCAGATTGGGGAAGTTCTCCTTTATTGTTCAAATAAGTTTTCCACTTGTTGCTCTTCGTCTTCTCGTTCTGGTACCCCTATAATTCAGATGTTGGAACATTTAAAGATGTCCTGGATGTTCCTAAGCCTCTCCTCATTTTTTTGAATTCTTATTTCTTCATTCTTTTCTGTTTGGTTGGTTGTTTCTTCCTTCTGGTCCACTCCATTGATGTGAGACCCAGCTTTCATTCCATCACTATTGGTTCCCTGTGCATTTTCCTTCATTTCACTTATTGTAGCTTTCATTTGTTCATCTAATTTGTGACCCAAGTCAACCAGTTCTGTGAGCATCCTGATCACCAGTGCTTTGAACTGTGCATCTGATAGGTTGGCTAGCTCTCAGTCACTTAAAAGGATGGGTTCTGGGGCTTTCATTTGTTCTGTTTGAGCCATCATTTTTTTTGGGGGGGGGGTCTGGTCGTGGCTGTTACGGTGAGGGGCGGAGCCTTAGGTGTTCCCCTGGGCGGGGCACCCCAGTCGCTGGGTTGTGACGTTGTATGTGGGGGCGGGGTCGAGCAGGAACAATGGTGCTTGCTCCATTCTCAGTGGGACCTCAGTCCCTTCTGCTGCTTCCCCCGAGCAAACTGGGCCCCTCTGGTGCCGATTCCCATGTGGGTGGGCTTGTGCACGCTGTGGGACCCTCCAAGGACCTCTCCTGTGAGGTTGGGAGTCTCTCCCTGCGCCTCACCCCACAGGTGTTTCCAGTAAGAGCCCCGAGGCTCTAGTTCCCGGCGCCGGTTGTGCGCAGTGCCTTGCTTCACAGTCACCGCCTCGCTGGGGCTGCCGGTTGCCACCCCTTGGCCCGGGTCCAACCGCTGTGGTCTTGCCCACCCCGGATGCCTTACACACCCGGTCCCGACGCACTCTGTTCTCCGAGTGGAGACCCGCACCTGGCTGCCTGACTCCGCCCCTCCTACCGGTCTGGAGGAACGGGTCTATTTTAAGTCCTTGGGTATCCGACTTCCATATAGTTCAATTTTCTGTCAGTACTGGTTATTATTCTGTTTCTAAATTGTTGTTGTCCTTGTGTTAGTTGTGCAAGGAGGCACAGTGTATCCACCTGTGCCTCCGTCTAGGACAGAAGTCGGCTTTTCCTTTTTTAAAAAATATTTTTATTGTTCAATTACAGCTGTCCCCCTTTCCTCCCTATTACTCTCCCCTGCCCCACCCACTCGGGTGTCTTTGTCCATGTGTCCGTCATACACGTTCCTTGACTTGACCTTCCCCTCCTTTCCCTCCCCCCGCCCCCGTTGCCCGCCCCCACGGCCCCTAAACACAAGGCTTTTCACTGTGACTCCCACTTATGGCGCTCCTTGGGCCTGCGTGAGGTCTTCCTCCCAGCTAGCCAATACCGTGACGTCGTCACAGCCGGCAGACACAGAACCCAGCAACGGACGAAACGTTTGAGGTTGGAGATGGGGGTGTGTCTGGTATTAAAAGTCTGCACGTGAAAATGGTGTCGGGGGGCCTTCCTGAAGGACATGGTGTTTCACTGCTTGTCGGGGCTGTCGTCTCCCCCCAGTGACAGGGATTCCGCCGTCGTGAGGGGACCCTCCCCCAGGGCCTGGCCTCGGGCCCCCTCCCGCCCGCCCGCAGCCGAGTGCCCCCTGCCAGCGTCTCTGACCGCAGTGGGGAGCCCCGCTGAGCTGTGCCACATCCGCTGTGAAGAATTAGGGGGTGCTTCCAACATGTCCATCTTTTCAGTGCCCTTTCCCAGTTTTCTGGCACCTGGCTCGCAGCCCCCCACCCCCCGCGCACCCGAGCTGTGGGGCGTGGGAGGGGCTCCCAGGAGGAGCTAGCCGGGCCTCCGTGTGTTCAGAGATGGTCGTGAAGCTGCGCTTCTCTGTTACCTGTGGTGGAGGTGTTACAAGGCCATGGTGGCGCATGATACCCAAGCTTCTCGAGTTCCCGGTACTTAAAAACTCTCATGGGACGTGTGACCCCGGGACTGTTCACTGGAGCGTTTTATCATGAAAGTTCTCAATACACAGAGCACTTGGAAGCACTTCACAGCCAGTGCTTGCCCAGTGACAGCCTGGCCACTGCGGGTGACCTGCCTTACCCCACCTCCCTCCCTCCCTCCCTCCATTGCTTAGGATTGTATTTATTTTCAGAGAGGGGAAGGGAGGCGGGAAAAAGGGAGAGAAACTTCCATCGGTTGGTTGCCTCTGGTGCGCCCCCACCTGGAGACCTGGCCAGGCACATGCCCTGACCAGGAATCGAACCGGCGACCTTCTGCTTCGTGGGACGGTGCCCAGCCCACTGAGCCACGCGGGCAGGGCCATCGTTGCAGTTGGTGCTGCATCTCCCGGGCGCCTGCAGACGTCAGGACCCGTGCCCCTCGGGACAGCACGGCCCCGTCACCGCCCCGGGCTCAGCGCGGCTGCAGCGGGTCTCCGAGGTGTGCGCTGGGGGACAGGCACACCCGCGTGTCCTGAGTGCGCCGTTCAGTGCGTCCTGACCGCCTGCCCGTGGTCAGAAGCAGGCCGGGTCCTGGGTGCTGCGGGGTGGGGCGGGGGGTGCCATTGTCAGCTGGGCCCAGCGGCCCTCCGGGGAGTCCGGGAGGAGGAGACACGGGTGGACACAGGTCCCGGCGGGAAGGGGTTCGGGTCAACACGAGTGGACCTCGAGTTCCCCGCCCGAAGGGCCCTGTGTGGAGTTCCTGGGCTGCCACACACAGTGCCCCACGCGGGGGGGGGGGCTTCCGACAGACGGCAGAAACCCGTTCTCTCCCGGCTCTGGGGCCAGAAGCCTGACATCCGGGGCTGGCAGGCTGTGCTCTCTCCGGAAGCTCTTACAGGGTGGGGGGGGGATGGTTCTTGGCTCCCAGCCCCGCATTTGCCGCCCCCCGCCCCCCGGCGGTCCTTCCTTGGCTGGTAGCCGCATCTCCGCCGTCTCTGCCTCCGCTGTCACCTGGCCTTCCTCCCTGCGCGTCTTCCCTGCATGTGACAGAACAAAAAGGGCTTTTGATGGAAAGGGGTGATTTGAGACTGGCCCTGCGCCTTGTTCTCCTGGTGGGTGGGTGACCTTCAGTCACTTGACCGGGCCACGGATCAAATGGGTGGCCCCGGCCGTTGTCAGTGGCTGATTTCATTACCGGGGTGTGAGAGCTGTGTAAGGTCTCCTCTTTGTCCCCAGCTCCTGGTACTGAGCTCCTCCAAAGCCCCTTGGAATTTTCCGAGTGACAGGAATGACTTGTTCATGAGGAGCCCCTCTGGCTCACACTGGAGTTGAAGCCGACAAGGTCACACAGAGGGGACCCCAGACAGCCTCAGGGTGGGGCTGGTCACCAGAGTCATTAGAGAGCTGCACCGCTCACCCCCGTCGCTGACCTCCCGAAGGGGAGGGGGGAGGGCGGCGTGCACCTCCCCCGCCGCCCACATCTGCCCTGTGCGCCCCACCCACGCGGCGGCTCCTAGGTCGTGTCCTTCACAATAAGCTGGTGATACAGTCAGTGAACTGTTCCTGAGGCCCGTGTGCTGTTCTCGCAAATTTCCGAGCGTGCAGAGGGGTAGGTGGGAACGCTCGGTTTACAGCGGGGCGGTCAGAGGACTGGGGGCGCCTGGCAGACCCTAACTGGCGTCCGAGGTGGCGGTGGTCCTGTGGGCATGGACCCCTAACAGTGGGGTCTGCGTACATCCGGGCAGTTAGCTTCAGGATTGGGCTCAGCCTTGGATCCCCGCTGGTGTCCGAGGACCTGGAGAATCAGCTGCTGCTGGGGCAACCCCACGCGTTTGCTGTTGAAACTGTTGGGTGGGTGGGGAGCCTGCCAGTGGGTCGCAGTGCAGGAGGAGCCCTGGCTTCAGAGTCAGGACACTGCATCCGTGCCTCAGCCTGACCGTCGGGCCCTGGGACACTGTCCTGGTAGAGCCACAGGACCCTGGTGGTGGCCAGCACCCCGCCCCCCGCCCTTTCATGTGGCAGGTGGAGAGACGGACTCACGGCAGGTGAACGACTTGTCCAGGTCGCACAGCTGGCCCCTGCCCCAGCCAGCTCCCATGGGCCTGCCGGCTGGCAGCAGGAACCAAGTGCCTGGGCAGGAAGTTCCGGCCACCTCGGCCATCCTGGGTGAGGCCAGCAGAGGCCACACACGCTCCAGGACTCCCCGGGGCGGTCAGCTGCCCTGGGGCCTCTCCTCCGGCCTCTCCTGCCTCCGGCCCTCCTTCTGCGCTGTCTCCCCTCACACCCCGGCCGCCCGGCTCCGCCACCGTGTCTTCCCAAGGAAGGAGTTTATGTTGCCTTGAAGTCTAGGGCTTCCTTGAGGTCCCTTTAGTGCCCCTGTCCAGTGGAAACAGGCTTTAAAATTCTCTAGTAGCCACATAAATGAGAACAGAAGCAGGTGAATGTAATTTTACCGATGCCATCTGTGTAACCTTCCAGTCTGGAAGTGTTACTCCTGACTTGCGGTGGTCTGGCGCCTGTGCGGTGGGCATGTTGCATTCGGTTTTGGCGCTGAGCCCTTGGGTCGCCGGGGTGCTTGTCTGTCGGCTCACAACCTGCCACAGCTCGGACCAGCCCCATTTCCGAGTGCTTCCTGGCGGCTGGCGGCGTCCACACTGAACAGCGTGGCCTTGGAGTTCTGATTCAGTCCCGGCTGTCTTGACCGTCTGCCCAGGGCCTTTGCCAGACAGACACTTCCTCTCACTCGGTGCCCGCGCGGAGAGCCGTCCTGTGTGTGTGTGCAGAAGCCATCGGAAGCCCTCGTGTCACCTGCCGGGTGGCCCAGAGCACGGCTGTGCGGCTGGCTGGCTGGCGGGCAGGCAGGCGGTTTGCTGCTTCCCTGTGGCCCGTGAACTCCAGCGCCCTGCACAGTCACCCAGCGGGGAGTGGGTGCCGTCACCCCGAGGCGGCTCTGCAGCTCCGCCGACGGAGCCGGAAACGAAAAGTGCCTTCAGCAGGGACGCGTGTGCCCCCACCCCCCTGCAGGGGTGAGTGTAGGCCGGCTATTCCTGACACGCAGCGGCCCCCTTCAGCCCCGCACACAGCCTCGCGTCTGCGGCCTGGGGGCCGACAGACGGCCTTTGTACTGACTGAGAAACAAACTGGCTGGGCCTGGGCCTGAACCGGGCTGGCAGGAGGCTCTGGGTGCAGAGGAAGGGGCGGTGCTCTCGGGACTTGCACCTGAGGGACATTCCCCTCCCCCCAACCCCGACCTGCTGCAGTGCTGACATCAGCCAGGACTCAGGACTGCCCCCCCCCACCACCACACAGGGGCAGGTCACCTGCTGTCTGCACTGGAGGATGCACCACCGCCACGTGGAATCCTGCAGCCCAGGACGGTGGCACCTGCTCTGCTCACCACTCCCGGTGTCTCAGGGAGACGTCAGTGGTCAGTGACTCTGGAGACCTTGAAGATGACAGTGAGCGGCCCTGCGAATGGCTCACGGCCACCAAGCTCTGCTCTAGCGAGTGTTCAGAGTGGTCGACGTTAGTTGCATTCTGTCCACTTCCACCACTATTTAAAAAAATGATAGTGCACTACCTAATAAATATTTGTGTTAAAGCCTATTAGTCTTTCGGCATTAAGGGTCAAAGTTATACAGCATATTTACCTATCGTAAATATGTCAAATTAGGCATCCATCTCTATCTAGCTGTAGATGCGTAATTCGAATTATTTCTGTTTTCTCTCTCCCGGGGGTGGAAGCCTTGGGAGAGTTCAGGGGTTTGCCATCACTGGCTCAAGTGAAGAGCTGCGCAGTTTACGCCCCTGGGGAGAGAATCGGAAGACAAAGTGTCCGTCTCCAAGCCTCCGTTCTCGGCTGGTACTGGTCCCGGCGGTGTGCGTGCACGTGAGTGCGTGCGTGCGCGCTCACGGCTCCTCCGCGCAGTGAGTCGGTGACTAAGGCGTGGCCTGCGGACCCAGCCCGCCGCTTTTCCCGCCACCGGCTTCCGGTGAGCGGAGGTCCCTGAGGCCTCGCTGTGAGGTCGGATGGGGAGTGTTGGGGCAGTCGGGCCGCCTTCCCGCAGTGGCACCTGGTTTACCCGGCGGTGGCTGCACGCGCTGGTCAGTCCTCCCCAGGAAGCCGGCCTTCCTCGGCCCCTCCCCCGTGCGCACGTCCCAGGTCATCGACCTTTCTGTCCTTCCTCCTGGGGCGGCGTCAGTGTTTTAGGGACTCAGCGCACCCTGGGTCAGGCCCCCGCTGGGGAAGCGGCCTGTGTGTGTGGCCACTTTTTTGTTTTTAATCATGGAGGCACTTAACACCCACGGAACAGAAAATGGACCATTTTAAAGTGCCGTGACAACAAATACGGTTGACGAGGTCGCTTTAACATGGTGCATTTTCTTGTTGGGTGTGCGCCGTGCGTCCCAAAGACGCAGGACGTCGGCAGGCTGGGGGCCTGGGTCCTGCGGAAACCGACACAGTTGCTCTGCTCAGCGGTTACTCGTTAGTTCTCGTGCGGCTTAATGAGGACGTGCTCACTGAACCACCATCCGAATGGGTGGATCAAGGGCCCGGAGGGAGTGGTTGAGGGAGGAGCCCGTCCTGTCTTTCTGGGTTGACAAGCGCCCTGGCTGGGCCGCTCGGTGGGTCGGAGTGTCCTCCGTGCACCAAGCGGTTGTGGGTTCGATCCCTGGTCCGGGTGCCTGCAGGAGGCAACTGATTGATGGATGTCTCTTTCTTTCTCTTTTTTTCCGCCCGCCCTTTTTCTCTAAAATCAATACACATAGCTTCCGGTGAGTATTTTTTCTCCTTTTGAAGCAGAGGGAGCCGCAGACAGTTGGGAGTGAGCGCACAGCGGAGACTCCGCAGTTTCCTCGTTGTCATGTAGGTGGAAGGTGAGCGTCTGAGCTCGCTGCAGGCCTGACCTCCTTGGGAGGACCTCGGGGTGCCCCCTCCTCTGTCGCACAGGGATCTGTTGTGCTGAGGGGGTGCTCAGAGCTGCGGGTGGTGGATGAACCTGCCTGAGGCCTCCGTGGCGTGGGGGTGGGGGTGGGGCGGCCTCCAGAAAGGCCAGGTCCGGCTGTCGATCCCGCCACCCCCAGGAGTGGGAGGGCGGTCACTTGCTGAAGGGGGGTGGGCATCAGAGATGTTTGTGGTGTGGGAGGTGCTGCCCCCCGCCGCTCACTGACAGTTGTTACGGGGAAGGGTCAGAACAGCCCTCGGCTCTGCCTGGAGTCTCAACTGTCCTCCGGCGGCGGAGTCGTTGGGAAATTACACTCCATTCATTCAAATGTCTGAAGTCCTTTTGGGGAAGGTTTCTGGGTTGCTTACATGCGCAGGCTCACACAGGTAGCACATGCTCTGTTTCTCTGACGTGCACCGTCCCGGGAGGGTGTTAGTGCACATTTTGGATCAGGGGCCCCGTACGTGTCCCCGCTGGCTGACGTGCATCGGTGGGCGCCGGGAGCACCGCCGGCTCCCTCTGCAGGGGCGTCTGGGGGACTGGGATCACTGGCGGGGGCCCTTTCAAGGCCGGGGGGGAGACTCCCAGTGGCTTGTTTTCCTGGCGTATGTGGGGGTTCCGACGGCCCCCGGGCTCTCGGCGGTTCGGGCTTCCTGCCACCTTCCCGCTCGGGCCGATGCGTGTGTTTCCCTGTGAGAGGCGGCTGCGTGCCCCTCGCCGTGAGTGAGTGGATCTGTCGTCGTCTGTCTGGGCTGCCGTAACAAAAAGACCACAGATTGGCATCCACCCCCTGACCGGGCCACCTCCCACAGCGGTCCCCTCCCGGCACCATCACCTTGGAGGCCGGGTGTCCCCCTGAGTCCTGTAGCAACAGCAGCAGCCGCAGCGCCTCTGCCCGGTGTCCCAAGTGCACCTTCCTCCCGGAGGGCCCCTGCCCGGCCCCGCTGGGGCCCGGTCCTCGGGGAAGGAGAAGGCAGGCGCGGGCTGATGCGCTCTGGGTGGGCGGCCCCGCACGCCCCAGAGCCCAGGGAGAGGAGGAGACGGGGCCCCTTTGGAGAAGAGGAGCGAACACCGCTGCTTCCTTTTCTCTTCCTGTCACCACCCAGCCCGGCGTTCACGCGGGGCAACCTTTCACAAAGGTTCGCGTTTTTAAAATTTATGGCTTTTGTCAGAAACACATAGAAAGCGGCCACAATGTCCCCAGCCAGGGATAAACACCACCAGCTCTTGGGCTCATGCCCTTGACTCTTCCTCTGGTGCTGTGTCCCCGGATGTGGCACTTTTGGAGCGATTGCACGTTCCGGGGTGGGGGGGTCGCTGGCGTCCGGGTGGGTGTCGGGCGGTGGTGAACGGCCACGGGCCAGACAGGGGTGCGGCTGGTGGCGGAGGAAGACCAGGGATGTGCCGGGGGAGGGGTGCCAGGGGTGCTGAGCCCGGCCCAGCACAAAACCAATTTTAGGGGAAAGTCCTCTTCTGTTGTTTTTGGGATCGGATGCGAAGAAAGGGCCAGACCCCTGCATGGTGGCACCTCCTTCTCAGCGGCCTCTGAGCGGACCCTTCCTACTGAAGGCTGCCCTTCACCCAGTCAGGTGTGACGCACCTGGGAAATGACGGCCCACGGGTTGTGGGTCCGTAGCCGCCCTCACTGCCCTCACCCCGTGGCTCCTGAGCGAAGCCCAGGCCGGCTGCTCCCTCGGGGCCGGGCCGGGCAGGGCCCTCTGCTCTGCGGCTGAGGGAACCCTCCGCTGGCGGCACCCAGGCCCCCCCAGGCACTGGGGATGGTCTGCCCCGGCGTCTTTCCCAAGGCAGGGGCCGAGGCGGCTGCGCAGAGCCGCAGGCGCCGCTCCGTTGCAAAAGCAGGCCTTTGAGGCCAGCCTCGGAGGAACGGGGGATGCGTGGACGTGTGTCTGCTGGGGCAGGCAGAGGGTTTAGTTTTGATTGTTTCGTATCCCGTTTCGCTTGCTTGACTTACATTTTAAATGTTTCTGATGGATTTTGAATTTTGAAGATTTTTGCTACGTTGAAGCAAATGTCTGCTCACTGTATCAGTGTTTCCCTGGGTATCCGTATACTTCATGTGTACACCGTGGGTTTTGACTCCGGGGTTTTCAGAAATTGTATATTCAGCAACGTCAGACAGCGCCGCAGCTGAGGAAGAAAAGATGAACCAATATATGTTAATTTATAGTACATCATAAACATGTAGGAATGTGTCAAAGTTTTAATTTAAGTTGTAGATTCATTTTAAAGTGATATAAGAGAACTATGCATTGAGATACTTCAATGGAAGCCTGGAATTTGTTTTTTAGGCTTTTAGCGTTTGAGCTTCTTACTCTTGATCGCTCACATGGTCTTTCCGAGGCTGCCCCCTGCTGGTGGTGGAAGCGGTTCTCGTGCTGTGTGTTCTTGAGAGCAGAGAGGCCTTCTGATTTACCCCCGGGGTGGATATGTTTACCGTTGTACCTGGGAAAGGACGCTGGGGTCCCCAGTGGCCCCCTCCCTCTGCCCCCGCCCCAGCAGGCGCAGGGCAGCTCTCCGGCCTCTCTGCCACTCGGGCTGTGTTTACATGAGAGCGGGTCCCCCTCACCTGGCTCCCTTCCGCCCTGCTGTCCCCGTTCCCGGAGCACCTCTGTGGGTCGATGTGGGTCGGCGTGCCGCGAGGCTCGGCCCTGCGGCTGTTTTAAAGAGAAGTTGAGAATGTGGGGTGGGGTTTTTTCAGATTACTATTTTTAGGATATAAACATGAACATTGAAATAATTTTTAAGGAAATTTTGTGTCTCATCCAGAGAGGTGGGTAGAGTCAGGGCCCCAGGGTGAGCCTCAGGGAGGAAGAGGAAGAGGAACTCCTGGGGGGTGGGGCGGCCCTGGTGAGACCCGTGTGGGGTGCAGAGGGGCCTGTTGCAGGAGGAACTCGCTCAGATTTCCCTGGAAAGGGGCAGCCTTGACTGAGTGCCCGGAAGAAGGGAAGGGGGTAGGAAACGGGGAGCCCACCAGCACGGTCATGACTTTGACACCTTGCCAACCCATGCTGTGGGCTCTTCACTAACTCCTGGAGCTGACACTTCTCAGAGCGACTGGCTGCCCGGGGCGGGGAGGGACGGCACACTCCGGGAAGGCCCGGGAAGGGCGGGGCCCCTAACCCGCACACTCTGTGTCCGAGGTGCTCAGAAAGTCTGCAATGCAGGTTCCCCGTGGCCTTTGTTTTCCTGCTCATGTTGTTTCAATTTTGTTAAACGTGTGTAACATTCTAAACGATGCTGTTATTTACAGCTGACGGAGCAATGCCGAGTAGGTTTGTCAGTGCCAATTATGTTTTACAGCTGAAGGCCGGACCCTACTGGGGTTCGTTTTCAGCAGCCGCCGGTAGGTGGGGGGAGCGAGGCGTGCACGCAGAGGCCGGTGGCCCTCAGCTGCTGGGTGTAAACCCCTGGCTGCCTGAGCTCCCGGATGAGCCCCCTGCTGACACAGCTGGGAAGTTCACAGGCAACCACTCATTCGAAGTGGACCAAGCTTGCCATGCCAAGTGGGAGGGTCTGTTGTACAATGTTTCTGTTGTCTTCGAAAAGGAAGACAAATCTATACGTTTATTTGCCTTGCTAAGAACCACTTAAGAATCAATCAACATGAACCAGGCCGGGTTATGAAAATATCACGGAGAGCCCCAAGGTCGGAGCGCTCTCCAAGGGTGCCGGGGGTGCCTCGGCTCGGGAGGTGCCGTTGCTGGAAACGCCGCCGGCTGGGTGCTGGGTGCTGGGTGCGGCGCTCTGCCCCAGCGACCTGCTTGCTGTGCTTTCCACGGGAGCGTTGCCTGGTCATTGCCCGTGAGCACGCTCTTCACTCTCATCTCACGTCCTGAGTGGGTGGCATAGCCACCCACGAGCACCGTAGACACCACTGACTCCAGACAGAGGATCAGGCGGGAAGTTGAGGACGCAGCCCTGGGTGTTCATTCACGCTCGTTCAGCAGGTGCTCCACCCCGGAGGTGGGGGGGGGGGGCATCCAGGTGGCCACAGGTGGGACCGGTTGTTCCGTCTCCAAACACAGCCTCTTGTGAGTTCCGGGAGAGGGTCTGCGTCTCAGAGTAGACCCCCAGGGCTGGAGGGGGGTGTGGGGGTGGGTGACGCAGCAGGGAGAGCTGCCCTGGGGTCACCCGGGGCCTTGGCACCTGCAGGTGCGGACCCGGCAGGTCTGGGCCTGAGCGTCTGTGTGTCTGCCCGGCTCCCCGGTCACGCCCCTGCCATGTGTGGGCCCTGGTCCAGAGAGGCAGGCGGGGCGGGGAGGCCCTCTGAGGCTCCGGGCTCTCGGGGGTCCCGTCGTCCCGTGGCTGCGTTTGATGGAGTTGCCTGAGTGCATATTAGTTGTTACAGAATTTTACACCTCCGGGAAACTCTGGGGACTGACTCTAACTGTCCCCCTGCCCCGCCCCAGTCCTAGGCGAGGAAACCGCTGTTTCCCTAAGATCAGGGCTAGGGACGGAACTGTGTGCTGCTTGCCCCTCTCCCCCACTTACCTGGGGACTCCCGGAGCCCACTGAGCTGGCACCTGGAGACGGGCCCCCTGACAGGGATCCGGCCCGTGTACATGTGAAGAGTCCAGAGAGCCTGCTCCCTCCCTCCCTCTCTCCTCAACTTGAGGACACGGTAAGAGCCAGGGAGAGAGCTCTGCCCCGGAGCAGAAATGGGGTGCCCTGACCTTGGACCTGCAGCCTCTCGAACTGGGGATTCCCCGCGTGTGGGCCACCCTGGACTCCGGGGCTGTGGGTCTTGTGTTCAGAACAGGCCCTCCCGACACCCTGCCCCGAGTCCGTTGCACCCCACTGCCAGGGTCGAGGCAACTTTGCAGGTCTCGGTGTCCCGAAGACTGTGGGCGCAGCTCTGGGAGGCGAGGGCAGGGCCCACTCACTCCTGGGCCTTGACCCCAGCGATGCCACCAAGAGGGGTCGGCCCTCACCCCGCCCCCCCTTGGGCCCCCTTGGTGCTGCCGTTTGGTCCGTCTTCCTTTCCTCGTGGTGGGTGTTCGCTCCGTCTGCCAGGGCGAGCCCCGGGCCCCAGGCCGGTCGGGGTGCTGCTGCAGCTCCGGCTTACGCCCGGGCAGCCCCTGCAGGGAAGGCCCCGTCCTCCACTTCACAGTGGAGAAAGCGTCCTTTCCTCTGCGTGGAGTCTCCCTGCGTGGAGCGTGTTCTCACGTCTGCCACGCCCTGCCCCTGAAGGTTCGGCCAGGAGATGTTCCGTGGGGAGCAAGGGCACCCCCCTTGTGAGGAGGGGGTGCACCGAGGCGTGTCCCAGGTCGAGGTGGGGGCTGCTGCGCCCGCCCCAGCCCGGGTCTCCGTCCCCGTGCCTTGCACGGTTCCCCGCGTCTCCAGGCCTCACGAGGCCGTGGCCGCGTCCCAGCCCGCACTCTTGACCGTGTTTCCGTGGCTTTTGGAAAGCCTACTATTAATAGACCCCGTATCTCAGGATCTGGACAGAACACTGCCGCCTGGCCGTTGGGCTGTGTTGAAAGCGCGCCAGCCCTGCAGTGCAGTTGTCCGTGTTTTTCTCTTTTTAATTTGTTTTAAGAGAAATAGAACCATTGCCCTCAGGACTGAGGTGACCTCCCGCTGTATTACTGGACATTAGGGACGGGACTAAAAAAAGTTTAGTTTCGATTTCCCATTTCCTCCCGGATTGGTGTGTGAAAGGAGTGTTGCCTGTCACTCAGGATGCCACTTTTTTTTTTTTAAATGGATTTGGCTGAGTTAATTTCCACAAATTTGGCCAGTTTTTTTTTAAATTGCCTTTTTTTAAAAGATTTTATTTATTTTTAGAGAGGTGAAGGGAGGGAGAAAGAGAGGGAGAGAAACATCCATGTATGGTTGTCTCTCACGCGCCCCCTACTGGGGACCTGGCTGGGAATCGAACCTGCGAGGCTTTGGTTTGCAGCCCGTGCTCAATCCACTGAGCTACGCCAGCCAGGGCGTATGCCACTTTTTGCTCATTTGTTTTGGCCTTGGGTCGCACATTTCTATTTTTTTTTTCTGGCAAATAATATTAAAAAATAATCAAACTAATCAGTGGGCCCCGGCAGGGTAGCTCGGTTGATTAGAGCATCACTCCACCAGGGCTGAGGGTTCGATTCCCGCTCAGGGCACATATGCGAACCACCCAGTGAGTGTGTAAATGACCGGAGCAACAAATTGATGTTTCTTTCTTTAAAAAAAAAAAATTAAAAAAAAAGGAAAAGTAGCGAGGCCCTCGGCGGTTGTTCTCCGAGTTCCGGAGCCGTGCTGTGCGTTCTGCCGTTCTCACCCTCGTGCGCGCCGCTGCGGCCGCCCTTGCTCACCTGTGCGGGGGCTGAGCTTGGGCAGGTGGTCGCTGCCCTTCTCCGTGTGCCTCTGGTCCCAGCGTCCGCCTGTGACCTCCTTTCTCGCGCCGCTGGTCGCCTGCCACCACATCGTTTTTATCAGCCAGTGCTCGCTCTCTTCCCCTCGCCCTGCTGCCAGCCACGAGCAGTCAGGAACCCCCGAGGGAGGACATAAGGGAAGCAGCCTCTGAGCGGTGGAAGCGCATTTACAAAAATTAAAAAAAAAAAAGTACTCGCATCAGAAATTGGGAGGCTCAGAAGAGGGAGCTTTCTCAGAGTCGCCGGCCCTGCCCCACCAGCCCGTTCTCGTGTGCAAGGACCCTGCTCCTTCCCCGCCAGCAGCCGGAGTCCTGGGACTCCCGGGTCCCCAGGGTCCCCAGAGGCGTGGATCTCCCCAGCGCGGGAAGCGGTGCCCGCCCTCCCGGCGCGTTCCCATGGCAACACGCACTGAGCATCCTCTCCCACCCGAGGTGGCTGGGGAGCCCCGGTGGTGCTGTTTCCACACTGCTGACATGAAGATGTGTTTGCCTGCTGGAATTCTGGTTTTCCTCCCCGCTCCTCTCCAGAATTTTCTCGACTTTCTCTAATAAGCATGTGTTTTATGATTAAAACAATCAAACGTGGGTAGGTGTGTGCAGAGAGGGATTCTGGGGACACGGGCGGCCATTCCCCGGATTGGCGGCTTCCCAGGCTTTCGGGGGTGCGAAGCGCGGCTTCTGCTGTGGCGGGTTGCTCGCCCGCCCGCTGGCAGGCGCGGTCGGTCGGCCGGTCGGCGCAGCTGTGACTGCAGCTGCTCGGCCAACGCCCTTGCTGTGACCTCTGGGCGGGCCGGGGGAGGGAGCTGCGCTGCCGGCGGAGAGAGCCGCGCTGCCGGCGGAGAACCGGGCCGGGCCGGTGTGCCGTGGAGGCAGAGCGGGTTTGCACCAGGCGAGCCCGGGACACCCTCTGGCCGCCCCCACCCTCGAGGGTCGGGGAGGGAGCAGGGCAGCCTCACTCGTGGGGGCAGCTCTCGCCCGCTCCAAGTCCAAGGCTGTCTGTCAGGGGGGCCAGTGTCCTGAGTGTCCAGTGTCGCCCGGGCATCCCTGCAGACCTGCCGGTCACCAAAGGAATCGCCAGCCAGTCCCGGGAGAACATGGAAGAGGCAGTTATGGGCGCCGTGGGGGTTTTAGGCGAGAAGCAGCGCTTCTCGTGAACTAGGATGGTTTACGAACGTGTGTCTCCTCCTCCCCGTGAGGCCGGGAGGTGGGAAGAGGGGGTGACAGTCTTGTTTACTCATGTCCTGCAGGTGACGGGACAGGCTCAGGGGCTTGTCCCAGGTTCCCAGGTAGCAGAGTTGGGGCCGAAGTGAGTTCCCGAGTCTCTGAGTTCAGGGCCACCTCTCCCCAGCCCTGTGTGTGGGGGGGGGAGTCCCAGGGGGGATATGGGAGGTTTTCTGGAAGGACCAGTGCACAATTCGGCCAGCTGACACTCGGGTCCCAGTTGCTCTGCGGTGTTCTGGGAACAGCGTGCTTGCGCCGACTTTGCCTTCTCACTCCCGACACCCAGCCAGCGACATGGCAGTCTGGCTGCCGTCGAGTGGAATTGTCTGTGTCCACGTTCCACGCTCCCTGCAGGAACGAGGTGGCCGCAGAGCCCAGGGCGGGTGACACGCGTTCTGGGGGGGCAGGGTTGGGGGGACTCGCCGGGGGCCTGCAGGCCTGGCCGTTGACCATCAGAGACCTTGCCTGTCACCCGAAGGTGCTGGCTGGTCTCTGGGCCGCGTGAGGCCCTTCGACTGGCTCCTTGGGAGGGAGGACGGCTCGGGGTCTCCCTAGAACTCCCTGCGGGTCTAGCCCAGGGCCGTGTCCCGGGGGTGTGCGTCCCCCGCTCCTGGACACGGTGGTGGGAACGGTCTTTGAGGTTGTGTTCGTGGTTTAGAATCTTAAAAGACTAGATGATATCTAGGTGTCGTGTTCCTCCAAAACAAACACTGTTCTTCTGAAACTGTGTGACCAGAAATGCTCCCAGATGTCCTCTGCATGGGACATGCACTGAGCTGGACACCTGCCGTGTCCCGGGTGCGGGTGGCCCTGCCCTTCGTGGGCTGCCCAGCTTGGGGGGTGGGTGGCGGGGGTCCAGTTTTGGACTCAGTCTCCTACATACGGACCGAGGCCCTAAGCTGTGGTCACTCATATTTTTTATGTCACCGTGGATCTGTCTGGAATGTCCCTGTGTTGGGCCTCAGGGTCACTCCTCTGCCCGGTGACATCTAGGTGCTGTCCCACCCTCACAGGGAGAGACCACCAGCCGGCAGTGCCGGAGACTGCTGGGACCGGAGCTGGCAGACTGTATTCTGGAAAATTCCATGGTGTGTGTTTTTCCCTTGTAATCTGACTCTGGGAAGAGACCCGCTGATTGGAGTTTCCAGCTGAGAGGGCTTGGCAGGGACTCCCTGGGTGTGGTCCTCGGAGGGTGGCGCTGTCCCAGGCAGGGCATGGGGGGGCGGGGAGGGGGTGATGCTCAGGGAGGGGGCGATTAGGCCACCACCTCGCCGGCAGCCCCTCCCCACACACCCCTCCCCACACTCCTGGCTGGCCCTGCCATCGGGATGCCTGGGGTGGGCGTGGGGAGCCGTGGCGCTCGGGGAGGGGGATGGGGGGGTGTGACCTGGTCAGATGGCTCCTCCGAGGTCGCAGACCCAGAAACGCTGGAGCCGGGGCAGGAAAGGGGCCCCCCGATTCCTGAGGCTCGGCTGCTTCCCGGCTGCCCAACAAACAACAACAAACAACAACAAACGTCGTCGTGTTCCTTTATTTCTGGCGGGGCGGAGGGGAGCGGTCTTCCACGGGCGGGACCGACGGGGCCCCCAGTCAGCCCGGTGGGGGGGGGGGGCCGGGAGGGGCGGGGGAGGACGCAAAGGCCCTGGGAGGCCAGGAGGGGCGGCTTTAGCTTTCCTGTCGCTCCCAGGCGGCCCCGCTATGCACACAGACAGGGAGGACAGGGACAGTGAGGACAGGGACGGTGAGGACACGGACAGTGAGGACAGGGACAGTGAGGACAGGGACAGCTCGTCGTCGGGACGGCGACAGTCATCACAGAAATGGGGGAGGGGGGCAGGGTGGAAGGACCACAGAGAAGGGAGTGGCGGCGGAGCTGCGCCCGGCAGCGACTCCGCACGACTGTGTCACCGCGAAGGACGCTCGCTGCCGAGGGCCCGGCGGCCTCTGTCCGTTCCGTCTGGTCTCTGGTGGTGGTGCTCTCTCTTCCTGGGGCGACTGGCGGCCGGGCCCCAGGGAGGCAGCTGTCTGGGCGCCATGCCTCCACCCTGACTGTGACCCCAGAGCAGGCCGTGGGGACCTGGGAAGAGGAGAGTTGTTGGAGGTGCTGGGAGGAAAATAGGTGTTGCCCCCCACCCCCCACCCCCCCCCGCCCAGGCCCACCTCAGTGCTGGCTGCAGCCCCGGGCGGGCCCAGACCTGGGCTCAGCCCCGTCTCTGCTGTTGGGAGGCTGCGTGCGTTCTGGCCGGCCAAGGGCTCTGTGGTGCAGGGTCCTCCGTGGCTCTCGGAGGGCTGCTCGGTAGGGATGGATTCTCAAGCCCAGGGGGACCCTAAGCCCACGGCCCTGCCGGGGTCCCCCTTCCAAGCTGTTCCCAGAGCACCTGCTCAGCAGCTGAAATGTCATCTTGGTTTGGTGCCCTGGGGACTGACCACGTAACACTTCGGAGTCAAAGGCTCTCCCTTCCCTATTGCGACCCCTTTGGGGGCAGGGCCCTGCCACAGGCTGGAAGACAGGGCCGTGATCACAGTCCAGCGCCACGGCCCCTCTCAGTGCAGCCGCAGCGTTTGCAGGGCGCGCAAGTGTCCGTAAGGAGCTGACCTCTGCCCAGCGGGTCGCCCGAGCTGCAGGCGGGGATGACAGCTCTGGCCGGGCGCAAGACCCGTGGTTTCTGTGGCCTCGGAGGGGCCCGGGCACTCGGGCCTCAGGTGCGGATGGAGTCGGGCCTGGGAGCTCGTCTGTGAGTGAGTCCCGGACGGGCCTGGATTCTCACCTTCGTGGGCACGATCACGTGAGCACGTTCACACAGTGGACAAAGCAGCCCCGCCCCCCAGCCCCAGTGTTTGCTCCCGGGGTCGCTGGTCCGTCACGTGATGGTGGGACCCGCCTTCCGGGGCTGAAGCCACATCCTAGGCTGCGTGCGGGTCACCAGCCCGGGCACCGCAGGCCTGCTCCCGGGACTTCGCTGGCATTGATGCTGACGTCAGTCATTATGTAAATGACCCTGGTCTGCAGCCGCAGCCTCGCTGGAGACAGACACGCCTGGCTTCCGTTGTCGTCTGCATCCGGGCCCCGTTTCAGGGCCGTGTGATCCAGGGTGCATGCGGGGGACTTTCCTCGCTGGAAGGGGGGCTCGTGCAGATGGGCCACCCGTGGAGGCGGGGCCTCGGGCACCCCCTCCTGGGTTGCGCCTGTCTCGGCCCGAGCCGGTGCCCCCGGATGGTGGCGTTTCACTGGGCCCCGGATGTGCCTTCTCGGTGCGTGATTGCCACGCTGGTGCCGCGGGAAGTCATTCACGTCCCTGAGTGCTCACTGCTGGTAACGAGGTCTCGGGGGCCAGGCGGGGTCTGCGAACCGGCCCTTCTTCGCCTTTGTGCCTTCTCGGGCCGACACACACACACACTTGACCGCCCACCGTGCCCAGGCGCCGAGGGAGGGGCCGAATGGCTTTGGGGGGTTCCCTGCCCGCTCCTGAGGACCTGCACCCCTGAGTCCGAGGAAGAGGAGCTGCGGTTCAGGTGGACAGGCTTCGGGGTTCTCCACCAGCAGGCACATCAAGGGTGTCTTGGGGTGTGGTGGCCCGTGGGTGGGCAGAGAGCCAGGCTAGTGCTGTCTCCCTGGCGCTCACAGCCCTGCCCCCCGTCCCCCCACCCCACCGGGCTGGGGGGGACTCCAGCTCCCGCCTCCATGCGAGACACTGGGTGCCGGTGTTGTCTCGGTGTCCTTCCACCTCCCAGATGTCCTGGGTGCTTGTTGGGGGCAGGTCAGTGGCAGTGACCCTGTTCCCATGGTGAGGCGAGCGGATGGATCCAAGTTGCATTTGGACAGAGTTTTACACTTAATATTTACTCTCCACGTGGGATGTTGAGACCAGTAGTCTGGGCAAGGTAAGGAGTGTAATTGGACAACTCATTTTATGAGGAAGTGGGCGCGGCCTTGTGAACCAAACTCCCACTCAGTGCACGTCGGGATCCCTGCCCCCAAACCCACCAGCCTCCTTGAGTGAGAAGCACCCCGTCCCCCTGCAGCTAGAAGAACCCCAGACGGTGCTGGGCCAGGAGGCCCCCTCACCCTGGACGCTCCTTCTCCCGGTCTCCCTTACAAGCGAGAAACTGTCGGGTGGGGGAGAGAAGAGGAAACTGCATCACAGGTGCCTACAACCACTTGGTAGCTCGTTACCGCAGGTGATCTACTGGTAAGGTGAGGAAGTACTTAAAATGAACTGGTCATCACTTAAAACGATTCCTCTGTGAATGCCCCTAATGGGCGCAGCCCTCCCCGTGGACCCCCCCCCCGGGGCAGTCATTAATGGCGCGTTGGCACCTTGTATCCCTGTGTGTCCCCGGGTGTCCTTGCCCATCTGTTGCGCAGGGAGCTGGGGCGACACCTGGCCAGCGCGGCTGGACGAGTTCCTTGTCCTTTAGGAATGACGGGATGAGTCAGAATCTTCGTGCGGTCTTCTCGCATTTACATAGATGAGGAAGCGAGTAAATAAGTAAATAAAACGATGTCCTCGAAATACACATTCTGGTCCAGCAATCATGACAGCCCCTGCATTTCCTGCCATGGTGTCTGTTTCTTCACGCATCAAATATTTATGGACTGCCTGAGAGCCTGCCGGGTGCCCTGCTGGTGCTGGGGAGCCAGAGCAAGCGAGGTCTTCGGCCTTGGGGTGCTTGGCGACGTTGCCAGGGTCACCCCAGCAGCCGTACGTCAGCCTAGTCGTGCTCAGTGCTCCTCGGGGCGGGAGGCTGGTCTGGGCACGGGCACCGGGACTGGGGCAGAGGAGGGCTTCCGTGCGGGCGGCAGTGGGCCGGCCAGGTGCTGTCCTGCTGTGGAGTCTCAGTGGGGGTGGGAGTGGGTGTCCTCCCAGCGTGGGACCATGTGCATGTGTAAAGGCTCCGGGGCGGGCGGGGTGTACTTGAGGAAGTGGGGGACAGCTGTGGCAGCTCAGCCAGGGGAGAGAATGCAAGGAGCATGGAGTGGGGGCTGGGGACTCGCTTTTTGCGAGGACACTTAAAGTGGGGTGTGGAGGCTCCCTCCAGGAGTGTGAGTCCCCTCTCCCCTGCCCGCCCACTCCTGTCAGCCTGGCCTGGGGTTGGGGACGTGCCAGGCACGGGCACACATGGGTGTCCATGTGACCAGGGCCCCTCAGTGTCCACCGTGAGCGTTTGTACTCGAAGTGGGACGGAACACTGGGAGTGGCCACGCGTTGTCACCTCTTTCCGTTCTCCTGGCCCCACGGCTCTGCGAGCTGTCGGTCGTGCAGCTCCGAGGTCCTCTCTCCTCGGAGCACGTGCTGTCCCCACAGCAGGCTCGTCCCCTGTGGGCCCCCGCAGTCCCGGGGCCCGCTTCCCAGTGACCGGGGCCGAGGAGGTGCCCGTCCGTGGGCGGCGTGCTTTGTCCGTCACCGGGGTCCGCACGAGGTGAGTGGCTTTCCTGTCTGATTGACACCAGGATCGACGCCCATGCACCGGAAGGCGAGGCCGAGCTGCCACCGCCCCCGTGGGTCCTGGGCTGCTCCGGTCCCGCCGCAGCCCAGCTGTGGAGAGCCGTGTCCAGGGCTCGGTGCGGCCGTCCAGGGTCTCACCACTGGGGGTCATCAGTGAGCAGACTGCCCGGGGCGTCCTGACTGCACGGCCGGCCTCCTCAGGCCGCGCGGCCTCTGACGGTCTTTCAGTGGACCCCACCGAGGAGGGGCCCGTCTGGTGGGAGGGGCAGGCGCCCTTCTTTCCTCGCAGCCGGAGATGCGGTGTCGCAGCCTCCCCGCAGTCGTGCTCGGCAGAGAGACTACGACACTTTGCCTAAATTTATCCCTAAACATGGTTCAAACATGTGTTTGGCGCCGCTCCCCTCTCTGAGCCATTGTAACCCGTTTTCTGTGCCAAGAGAAAGTATTTTAAGGCAGCAGGGTCAGCTGCTCCCCGGGGTCCTGACTTCACACGCTAGCTATGCGCGCGGCCCCTCGCGGGGAGCCGGGCCGTGGGGAAACTGGGTCAGCGCCGTGTTTTTCTCCTCCCGCCGGCAGCCAGTCCGGAGAGAGAGAGAGACTCCTCTCCTCCAGAACCAGTTGTGGGAGCTGTGTCGTCGGGGGACAGCGTCAGGGATGGGAAACGGAGCGAGGGGGCTGCACCACACCTTCTGAGCATCCGGGGGACTGTTTGCAACGCGGGGCACAGGGGTGTCCCCTCTATGGAAAGAGTTTTCATGAAACAATAAGAAAAAGAAATTCTCCAACAAAAGGAACAAGCACAGATTCATACGGAGAAATACAGGGGTGACTAAAGTGTGAATGTGTTTAGCTGTATTCATTACAGGGGGACAAAGACGGTGACGAGGCGGCTGGTAGAGGTGCGCGTCCCCCGGTTCTGGGGCTGGGCTGGCAGCCTGGGGTCGATCGGGGTGCCGGCGTGGTGCTGTGAAGGACGGCCTCTGGGTGGCAGGCTGCCCGCACCCTCTCGGGGCGGACTGGGCGAGGTCTCCGCTTTAAGGACGCCCATCCTGGTCGTGGGGGCTCCTCCCTCCTGACCTCTTCACCTCCAAAGGCCCCACCTCCTAATGCCATCACGTTGGGGGTTGGATTTCAACCCGTGAATTTTGGGGCTACACCTAGCAGTCCCCTGTTTCGTCAGTGGGAAGAATGTAAGTCGGAACAGCCCTTCTGGAAAAAAAATTTGACAAATGTAACAAAAGCCTTACAAATGTACGTGGCCTTTGACCTAGTAATTCCACTTCTGTATCAGCCCGCAACCCGGGAGTGACTCCACCCACTAAATACAGCACATCTGTGGTGTGGGGACTGCCCGCCCCCCCACCCCACACACCGGGGGCCTATTTAAGGCTTCTGTTGGGGTCTCACCCTGCCCGGCTGCGGTCAACTTGAGCAGACCTTGAATCAATGTGTTTGCCCTGAACAAGGTTTTAGAAAGTTGACAGTGAAAAGAAAAACTCCGAACCTGGAACTTTCAAAACCACTTTGCAGCCTAACAAGAGCCTGAGAAAGCCAACCCGCCCCCCCCACCCCCCGCATTGCTGAAGCGAGTGGAGCACGTTGCGTAACTTTTAAACGCTGGTATTAACTTCCCTAGAGATGTTTGTAGAACGAACAGATGTGAATCTTTCCTTTTTCTGTTCCTTTTAAACTTTGAATGAAATGAATTGAAACGTCCGAGTCCCACCAGCTCTCCAGGGATGGGCGGGGCTCCTGTTTCGGGTCTGTAACAAAGAAGGGAAACATTCCCGTGTGTTTCTGGCCCGTGGGCGTGGCCTGCGCACACACGGGACTGCAAGTTCAAGTTCACGGGTTAATTGTAACGGAGCAGAAAACAACGTTCTTAAAACCCGGAACGGATACGTGTGTGTTGATGAGGAACAGCAGTCAAAAGGATAACTTTTTCAAAAACTGGGTTAACTCGTCCAGAGCACTGGATTCTGTTCTGTCCAAGGCACAGAGCGTTCGGCACTCTGTGGACACAGTGCTGAGACGCCCGAGTTGAGGGGAAGGGTAAGAGCCTCGTGGAAATGATGACGCCCCGCTCAGCAGGCTGGGCGTCGAGGACGCCGGCTTTTGAGCTCTAAGTTTTAACAGTGAGCTGGTTGAAGGTTTGGGCAGAAACACATTTTGCCATCAAGAAAGTTTTGGTGTTTTGTTTTTTTTAATTCTCCGAAATCAGACTTCTGTTATTAAGTGGGTGAATACAATGGCGAGTTTCGGGGTGTACGTGAGCCCCCTTCTGAATTTAAATAGTGAAACGGTGGTTTGGGAGCCGATGGCAGGTGGGGGCTGGGGGCTGGGAGCGGGGGTTCGGTTGAACGAGTTAAGTGACTGCCATTTCTTGGAGTATCAACCAAGGGTATGCGATTTGGCTAATTTGAGACAAATCAGCATTTGGAAGGTGCAGATTTTTTTTAAAGATTTTATTTATTTATTTTTAGAGAGGGAAGGTAGGGAGAGAGAGAGAGTGAAACAACAATGTGCAGTTACTGGGGGCCGTGGCCTGCAACCCAGGCATGTGTCCTGACTGGGAATTGAACCTGCGACGCTTTGGTTCGAGGCCTGCACTCAGTCCACTGAGCTACACCAGCCAGGGCTTGGAAGGTTCAGGTCTTTGTCTCGTCACGCATACTCATTCTGTGGGGCCGTAGCCGGTGTCCTGTGGATGCACGCCAGTTTTTGCTTGCTCTTTCCCTGTGTTCTGGTCGGGACCCAGATCCAGACTCGAGCGAGGCTGGTGATTTCCGTCTGGTCGTTTCTGAGCCACAGGGGCTGAAAAGTCCCGAGAGGCCTCTGTGGGTGACCCGCGGAAGCAGTGGGCAGTGTGAGCTCCGCGCTGCCTCTGCCCGGCACTCGCGGCCCACCGCGGGCCTGCCTGCTGCTCTTCTCCTCCCTGACCTTGACTCTCCCACACAGCTGCTCGCAGGGACGCGGAGCTTCAGGCACCGCTCGGGGACCAGTGAACAAGCTTCCTGTTGAGGATTTGTAGACCGAAAGGGCTTCAGTTAGCGTATCGTTCCTTTTCATTGATAAGGTTCATTGTTACGCTTATATTTAGATAATGTACCACGGAAGCTGGAAATCTGAAGACTTTTCATAGTGACAGTCACTGCTCGATCGTAATATTTACGTGTCATCAAGCCCTGGTTTAGTGGCATGTGTAGTCTCGTGTAGTCCTCACCGAGAAAGTCATGGAAAGAGGAAAGCCAGGGGGAGCCCTGGCCATTGCGGCGTGGTGGGCTGCAGCCTTGTTCCGTGCACCAAGGGGTCGCGGGTTCAGTCCCCGGTGGGGGCATGTACAGGAGGAAACCCACAGATATTTCTCTCTCATAGCGATGTTTCTCTCTCCCCCCTCCCCTTCCTCTTTCTCTGAAAAACAATGACAAAAAAATGTCCTTTGTTGAGAATGAAAAAACAAAACTTGGAAGAGGCAAGGTGACTGATGGAATAATGGCTCCCACACAGGGCTGCGTCCTAACCCCGGAAACCTGGGAATGCAGGACCCGGGGCAGGAAACGGGACTCAGCGGACGGTGGGGAGGAGCCCGGGTTGTGCAGGGGGCCCGCTGGAGTCACAGGGGGCTTGGCAGGACGGGCTCCAGGATGCCCGAGCCCTGGTGTGTTTACGAAAACGGGCCTTTCCTTTGGAACTTTTGACCCAGCGGCAGCGACAGGGCGACCGGACGGATGGGGCGCCCCGGGACCCGTGTGCATCCCGCAGGCTGGCCTGGGCCCATCGGCGTGGCGTGCTGTGCGCAGCCGGAAATAATCCCGTGCGCCGCAGCCGCTGAGCACGCTTTGCTTTGCCTCGTGCCAATTTGTGCAAATGTTAGCAACACATATTTTGGGGATGGAAAATTAGTTAATTTGGAAATGACGGGTAATTACACTTCGCTTGTTCTGTGCATGGCGGCTTCGAGAGCCGCTGCTCCAGAGTTCCGGGGCACCGTGAGCCGTCCCGGGTCTCAGCCACCACACCAGCTCAGGTCCCACAGCCTTCCCTCCGGGCTGGCGGGGATGGCAGGCTAGGGTGCTGGGCTGTCGACTGGTGATGTCACGTTTGGGGTGCCTTGCTTGGCTTTGTGCTCTTCCCCCTGCCCCTCGGACATTTTCTGCGAATGAGTGGCCATCTCCCCTTTCTACCACTCCAAGTCGTTTGCTTTCTTCTTCCCTCCTTTAGTATTGTGTTTTCCCCTCATGAAACACGTGCACTGCGACAAAGGGTCATATTGAATACGGCACAGCGCCCGAGAGGAGGACTGTCTTTCCGTTTGGGGGAGGACCCCAGCGGGAGCCGCCTCTCGGATAAATGAGCTCACACTGAGCGTGTCCAGGAGCGGGGCCCCCGGGATGTGCCGCCGCTAATCACTAACAGAGGGGCTCGGGGGCGTGGCCAGACGCAGCTCTGCGGCTTTGCCGAGGGACGTGCCGAGGAAAGGCAGCCTGTGAACCGTTGAGAGAACCTCGGGTCTTGTCCGCCGGAAGTGTTGGGTGGTTCGGATCCCCTGACGGGTCGTGGCGCGTGTCCCCGATGGAACGTTCCACCCTGTTTGCTCTTCCTGTACGGGGTGCGTGTGTGCGTATGTGTGCACGTGTGTGTGTGTGCACGTGTGTGCGTGCCCACGTGTGCGTGCGTGCGCCCTTCCTGACGAGGTGCCACCACCTGCGGGCGAGCAGTGAGTCTGACTGCCCAGAGGGGAGAGAACTGCTTTGCAGGGGTGCTGCTGTTGACCCCGCGAAGCGGCCGCATTTTAATTCTTTCCAAGCCCCCCCTGAAAGGGAGGTGCAAGGTGACAGTGCAGATGGGCGGGGTGGGGGGCGGGGGTGTTGAGAAGGCCGCCGCCCCGCTCCTCCTCCGCTGGCTGCGCCGCGCGGTGCCGGCGTCCGAGGGGCGTCCTGAGGAGCATGCCCTTCGTCTCCGCTGGGACTCTTTATGGGGATCGTGGTTTTAGGAGGGTTCCACACGAAGGTTAAAACGTGGTTAAAAGGTTAGAGGTTAAACTGTTACACCGCAGCAATCTGGAGGGACACCGGCCAGAATGTCTGTGGTCGTGATGGTGGGTTTTGTGGGTGATTGTTTTCCTCTTTCGTGTTTTCCTGCAATAGATGTTCCTATGTTTCCTCAATGAGCACACGTTATGTACACATATGTGAAGTTATTTAGAGACCAGTTCCTTGAATGATGTTAAAAATTTCTAAGCGTGGAAGCCGGCAGGCGCTTTCCGGAAAGGGCTGGACCCCGAAGCTGCACGGCGTCACGGGCGGGACAGTCCTGTCCCAGCCCCTCGGCCGCGGTAGCCTGAGACCCTCCGACGACGACAGGTGGGTGTGGCCGAGGTCCACCAGGCGCCCACCGGCCGCAGCCGTGCACCCGGCTTCTGACGGGTCCCAGCAGACGCAGTGGGCGAGCCTTGCTGGGCGGAACCCTCCTGTGGGCGCGTTGGGTCGCGTTTCCTTGTTCTCCTGAAGCCGAGTTTCACGCTGGCCGGGTCGGTGGGAGGGAAGGTCAGGGGCGGCGCGGGCGCTGTGGCGGTTGGCACTCGGGAACGTTGTCGAGAACATGTGTGGTCTGACCCATGAGGGGCGGTCACCGATCCGCACGGCGGCCGAGGTGCTGTGTGCACACTCAGGCTGGTTCTCAGAGCTCCGTGGCCTGGGCTGCTGGCCACCGAGGTGCCAGGCCTAGTGCCGTTTATCACTTTGGGGTGGCAGCGGCACCCCGATAATTCCAGGGTAGTCGCAGTGACCCGCTCCGCCCCTAACCCTCCGTCACCTACTGCAGTGCTCCCGTCTAAGACGGGCCCGGTACTGGGGCTCACCTTTGTTGCTGAGAGAAGAGTTTTGTTTTTTCTTTTTACAACTTTTTCTCAGTGGTTTGAATGTTATTGTTGAGTTCTGGCCAAAGGGAGACGAGGATGAGGTCAGAACTAGAGAAGTATGTCCTGGAATCTTCTGGACTTGAGGGAGGAAGCGGGCCGGTGGCGGTGGTGGTGGTGGTACGAACACAGGGAAGGACGCCAGGCTCGCCGGAAAGCAGGGCGGAGAGGTGCAGTGCGGGCTTCGGTGTCCTTGTCGCTTGCTGGGTGGGCCTCCTGCAGCACAAGGGGGGTCTTCAGTTGAGGGGGAGGGGAGCACGAGACCCCGGCGAGGGTGGCACGTGGACTGCTTTGGGGGACTCCCTTGGGGTGGGCAGAGGCAGCCTGGCCACACCCGGCGCACACGCTTGGGTGCCCCCGGGCACTGCCACGGAGTGGGGCGGGGCCCTTCACGTGGCCACACCCCTGCCACCTGTGGTGACGTTGCCAGAGGTTACACAACCAGACCATCCCCTCAGGCTGTGCCCGGGGTCCCCGTGAAAGGTGTACCCAGGTGTCCAGTGACAGTGGGCCTGGAGCCCTCGGGGACAGGGAGGGCTGGGAAGGAGAAGGGGAGCCTGGGGTGTGGGCTTGGTGGGGGGCCAGCAGGTGGAGGTGCCCAGAGGCCTGAAAGGGAAGGACCTCAGGGAAGATGGCGGCCAGACGTGCTGGAGGGTGGGTGAGCCACCGCGGTGTCCTGAGCGTGAGGAGACCTGGGAGCCGGGACGGGGGGTGCTGGTCAGGATGCTGCGGCTGCAGCTGGGTGCTCCAGACCCCGTGTGCGGAAGGAGCGTCTGCGGGCGTGGGGGCCAGGTGTCCAGCGTGGGGACCGTCCCTGAGGAGCCGACAGGAACAGACTCTATGGGAGGTGGGGAACAGCCATTCCCCGGGGGGTTGGGAGGACACGGTGTCCGTCAGAATCATCGGAGGTGGATGTTAACCGTCTCACATTGTGTGGGACGTTTCAGCGTAGTTTTTTTTGCATTAGAACATAACACGTGACTGTGGGACTTCCAAGCACAGAATGGCAGGGGGGCTTTTGCACCACATGAAGCGCGCACCTGGAGAGAGGGTCACTTTGGGAAAGCCCCGGGTGCTGTCACTCACCCTTGAGAGTGCTTCGGTGGAGTTTCTCCCAGGCGTTTTTCTGTGCAGGTGTTCGCCACGGGGTGCGGTAGCCCTGGGCACACACCTTCCCGTGCCCCGTGATAACCCAGCAGGTTCCCGCCCTGCAGACTCTGGGTCTGACAGGGTAGACGGGCGGGACGGGGGACTCGCAGGATGCTTGGTGCCTCTGTGGCCGCAGGCAGCGACCGTGCTGGCCGCCGTCGTCCAGGCCCCGGACTCCCCACCGCCCCAGGGAGGCCCGGTTGTCCTCCCTCCCCAGCGGCCACCTCCCCCTGCTGCTGCCTCCCATCTGGGGTTTCCTCCTAACTATCGGAGCGAGGCCTGCCCCAGCTCAGCACCTGCATAATGCACGCACCCCGGCGACAGCCGCTCACGCAGCCCGACCAAAACAAACAGGCCGCCCCGCGGAGCGCGGCAGATTGCGGGACACACTGCCGACACGTCCTCTGCTAACTGAGAACCGCGTCACCCGGCGCGGCTCGGGCCTGTCAGTATTGTGACGGGGCCTCCGCTCTCTCACCCGCTCCGTCACGTGCAAGTGCGTCGGCAGGCCCGGCCGCACCGGGGCCACGCTCCAGGGGGACCCACCCCTGAGGGGGTGTCTGCGCCGTTGTCGGGGTTCACCGCCCTGACAGATAAACATGTTTTCCCCGGTCGGCAGCCTGAGTGCGGTCCTGACGGTCTCCGAGCCCAGTGGCTGCGGTAGACCGTCCCCGGGGACTCGGAAGGGCCGTGAGAGTTGTCCTCAGGACAGTCACACGAGACACCCACAGGGGTGGGGGCAGGACGGGCGACGGGCCGGCCAACCAGGAGCCGGTTTAACTGGGAGCCACGAAAGCCCGCGTGGCCTGCCTGTCTGCCCGGTGCTCCTTCGTGCTGCGGGGACACGCTGGTGTCGGCGTGCGGAATGCGCTCCGTGGCCTTGATTCTCCTGCTCAGACAGACGGACACGCCGGTTTCAGAGGAGGGGGCAGGAAGCGGGGGGGGGGGGGGGGGGAGTCAGCCGCGCTGGGAGTCCTGGCTGCCTGGCCGGCAGCGGGGCCTCCGTCCCCTCGCGGTTGGTTCAGAAGCACATGGTGCAGTCCCAGCCCCTCACCCCGAGGCAGCACGGGGTGGGGGTTTGAGTCCCACTTCCCTTGAGCTACTCCCCAAAAAGCTGCAGCCGGTTTCCTGATGTTCCCAAGGCCCTGGCGGCTGCACCCACGGGCGTGGGCTGGAGGCTGGGACAGAAAGAAGAAGCTGTGGCTTGAGAACGAATGCTGGGACTTTTCCCACGATGATGTTTCTCTCCCGAGTGTCTTCTGCGAGTCCTGGTAACAGTGTGTGTTCTGTGTGTTCCGAAACACACACCGGAGTTCGGAGTTCGCATCGGTGGTGCCGTGCGGGATGGAAGCTGGCCTCTGAGCGCTCTGGCTGCGAACACGGTAACTTTGTGTTTGCCTTTCACCTGTGCCTCCTCGGGGGTCTCCGCCACGTGGTTGCAGTCATTGTACACCTTGTGTCTAGTGCTGTTTAAAACAATAGAGAGCCTTGACGTGTAAAGGTCCCCCAGCTGTTCACAGCTTCTCACGGAACCGGGAACCGGAGCCCAGGAGCTGCCCATCGGAAAGCTGCTGCTTGTGTCGGAACTTGATCTCAGCCTGCAGACTGCAGGCGTCTCGTGGGGACCACCCCACCGCCTTGTGCCGTGGATGGGTCGTGTCCAGGACACTGCGGAGCGTCGGAGAGAGGGGCAGAACCTTCCTGGAGGGCAGGGGGCATCCGGGGACTCCTCTCTGCTGTCTCTGGAAGTGCCACTGAGCCCTTGCCCAGCGTCTCCACTCGGAAGGAGGCTCCGGTCCCCTGGTTTCCTGGCTTTTTCTGCATTTCCCTTTAGTCATGCAATAGACATGAAGAACGCTGGTTTCCCCAGAGTGTGAGGCCGGGCAGGCCTGCACCTCACCCAGGACAGCGTGTGACGCGGGGTTTGGGTTTCAAACAAACAAAATGACGAACCCTCTAATCTTACACAGTTCAGACAAATGAAACTATCCAGAAATATGTGTGTCCCCAAATTGTGGGATTCTCTTTTTATCATTAATGGGCCCTGGTTGTGGTTTTGGGGAGGCTTGTCACCAGGAAACAAATGCTGTGCTCGTGTGTGGGGTGTGTGCTTGTGTGGTGATGTGAGGTGTGTGTGTGGTGTGTGCTTGTATGTGTGGAGTGAGGTGTGTGTGGTGGTGTGTGAGGTGTGTAGTGGTATGAGGTGTGTGGTAGGGTGTGTATGTAGTTGTGTGTGTTGGCATGTGCACATATGCTGGTGTAGCGTGGTGTGTGCGTGTGTGTGTGTGCGCGTGTGCAGCGTGCACTCCCAGGTAGCAGTGGAGACAGCACTTGGGTAAATGTCAGAAGGCTGGAGTCCCAGGCGCTCACGTCACTTCCTCTGGGTGCGTCCCGGGGCCCCGTGCCCGCCACCTGGCTGCGTCCCCCTCACAAGTGCCCCCCCGCCCCCATCTTTGTCCGGAGGCCTTGCCTTTCTCCCTCCTGCTTTCAGGGACGCTGCCTTTTAAATGCAGAAGATGCACGTGCACCCCCAAAGGCCACTGCTGCAGCGATACACTGTGACCGCCCCGTGGAACGACTCTCCGAGCCTCCTTCCGCCAGCCCGGGGCCGTCCCCGCGCCCCCTCCCGTGCCCCCTCCCATGCAGACGGGGCCTGACTGCAGTGCCTCTGGGAAGTCGGCAGCGGCCGCCTCTGCCCCGCTGTCCCCCCTCCATGGCCGTCACCTCCGCCCGTCTCCCCCGAGTGTGTGAGCATGCTCACCATGGAGGGGCCGTTTCCCAGCCCTCTTCCCCACCTGGCCTCTCCACGCTGCGTGAGGCCCCCGCGTGCGTCCCTCCCTGCAGGGCCGGTCCTGTGGCCGCTCCGCCTGCGTTCCCAGGGGTGCCTCTCCCCTCCCAGCTCCGCCCCCCTCGCCCCAGGGACCCGGCTCCCGCGGCCTGGCGGCTCCTGCGCGTGCGGTGGGGTTCCCTCTGCGTGTGCCCGTCGCTCCTCCCTGGGGGGCGTCGGTGGGAGGGCTTACAGGGAAGCCCGAGGTGGGCCCCCTGGGCCTCAGGGCCGTGACCTCTCCAGTTGGCGGGCCCGGACACCAGGCCTCACGCCCCCAAGGAGCCTCTGCCTTTATCTGCGGGGACCGTCCCCGCCGCCAGGGCCTCTGGACGGGGATGTGGTCTCAGGCTCGCCAGGACGGCAGTGGACACGCCCGGACTTGTCCTCCTCTCCCTCCGTGCGTCCCTGCAGCTGGCGGCGGCGGTGGGCGTGGGGCCCAGCTGTCCGAGCGTAGGCCGCCCTGGGAGGCAGGCCCCCCGGCCGCCAGGGCCCTGCGCGTCCAGGAGTTGTACGCGGTGGAAGTGCAGGCACACACTTTCTTTTAGAAGGAAAAAAACTCGATGTGACATGCGGACCAGTGTCAGCTCCCCGGCAGAGTCCCTCGGGGCCACAGGGGAGGACGCAGCGTCGGACCCGACCGGAGCCCCCACCCCTTTCCCCTGCCCCCCTGCCACAGAGGGGGAAGCCGAGGCCCGGGGAGGGGGCGCCACGGGCACCGGGGTTCTCGGAACGTGTAAAGGGCATTGAAGAGCTTGCCGTGTCTTCCTCCCAGTGGTGTTTGTGGGGGCGGAGTGGCCTTAGTGCCCGGGAGGGGAGGGAGGACCTGGAAAACCCTCTCTGCTGTCCGGTGCTGCGGAGGGGCAGCCCCGGGGCCTCCCCTGGGAGCCGCCAGGGTCCCCCGGTCCTCCCACAGGGGTCCAGCGGCTCAGGCCCTCGCGCCTCTCGGGCCGGCCCAGCTCCGGGTCCGTGTCTGTGACCAGGAAGCCGGACGCTGAGATGCTCCGTGTTGACACGTAACTTGGAAATAGACTTTGTACAGATCGACTTACCTTTCCCATTAGGCCGTCTCTCAGTGAGGCCCGGCGTCTGCGAGAGCAGCAGGCACGTGGGTGTGTCTGCGTCCTGTGGTCTCCCTCTGAGAGAAGGCCAGTTCCTGACCAGTGCAGCGCCGGCAGGGCCCATGGCGTGTGCGGACCTTGCCTGGGGCCTGCAGGGGAGGTGGCTCCCCAGCTGCAAAAGGGGGGGCGTGTTGCAAAGTAGCCTTCAGGGTCTGCAGGTGTGGGGGGCGGGGGCGCTGAGCCCCGGAAGGTCAGCCTTGCCGACGTCATGGCATCATTCGAGCGGCTTCTGCTGCAGGTGGGTGGCCAGTGCCGGATGGGATCCTTGGCGGCAAGAAGACGGGTGGGGGGAGTCTGGAGGGACAGTTAGATTTCTTCCCGATTAGATAATAGCGAGGGGAGGCGGGCGGGGGAAGCGGGGCCTGTTGCCAGCGGTTCTCCTTCCCATCCCGCTGTCCTGCGGACCTGCGTGTCCCCGGGGGGACTCTCGGGGAGCGCTTTGCTGACGTTCCTCTCTCGCCCGCGCTCCTGCTTACACGGCATTTCCAGGGAGCCTGGACCCGGAAACCACGGAGCAGCCCCCGTGTGTCTGGGAGTAGCCCTTCATCCCTCTGGGCTTGGGAGTAAACAGCCTGCCTGCAGAGCCTTGCCCCCCCCCCCCCCCGCCCCCCGAGCTGGAGACCAGCTGCAGTTTCCTCACGGGGAGGGGCCTGTTCGGGCAGCTGTGCAGGCGGCGGGCGGGGCGGGGGGGGGGGGCAGAGCGGACCCAGACCTGCAGACTGGGGACGACCTAGGGGAGGCTGGGGACGTCACGGAATGCGGCGCCGTGGACTGTGGTGGCGTCCCGTCCGTGGGCTCGCCGGGGTCTGTTGATTCAGAACCCCCACTGTCGACTTCTACAGAAATATCTTTTCAAGGTTTATTTTTTATTCTCATTTGTGAGAGGAAGAAGCGAGAGAGAGAAACGTTGATATGAGAGGAAAACATCTATTGGCTGCCTCCCGCACGTGCCCCAACTGGGGATCGAACCCTCAACCTAGATGTGTGTCCTGACCAGGAATCGAACCGGTGACCTTTTGGTGTACGGGATGACGCTCCAGCCAGCTGAGCCGCACGGGCCAGGGCACAGGCACGTTTCTGATAGTGTTTCAGCTCTGCTGTCTCTCAGGGCTGACTGCGGCCGAGCACCTGAAGTGCGACGGGCAGCGGCGGTCGGGGCGGCTCCGAGTCCCAGGCCTGTGGTCTGCCGCGGGCCAGCAGCGCGGTGTCGGGGCTGCAAAGCGCCTCACTGCACGGAGAGCGGAGGGTCACAAAGTAACACTGCACGGAGAGCGGAGGGTCACAAAGTAACACTGCACGGAGAGCGGAGGGTCACAAGGCACCTCACTGCACAGAGAGCGGAGGGTCACAAAGCGCCTCACTGCACGGAGAGCGGAGGGTCACAAAGTAACACTGCATGGAGAGCGGAGGGTCACAAAGTAACACTGCACGGAGAGCGGAGGGTCACAAAGTAACACTGCACGGAGAGCGGAGGGTCACAAGGCACCTCACTGCACAGAGAGCGGAGGGTCACAAAGCGCCTCACTGCACGGAGAGCGGAGGGTCACAAAGTAACACTGCACAGAGAGCGGAGGGTCACAAAGTAACACTGCACGGAGAGCGGAGGGTCACAAAGTAACACTGCACGGAGAGCGGAGGGTCACAAAGTAACACTGCACGGAGAGCGGAGGGTCACAAAGTAACACTGCACGGAGAGCGGAGGGTCACAAGGCACCTCACTGCACAGAGAGCGGAGGGTCACAAAGCGCCTCACTGCACGGAGAGCGGAGGGTCACAAAGTAACACTGCATGGAGAGCGGAGGGTCACAAAGTAACACTGCACGGAGAGCGGAGGGTCACAAAGTAACACTGCACGGAGAGCGGAGGGTCACAAAGTAACACTGCACGGAGAGCGGAGGGTCACAAAGTAACACTGCACGGAGAGCGGAGGGTCACAAGGCACCTCACTGCACAGAGAGCGGAGGGTCACAAAGCGCCTCACTGCACGGAGAGCGGAGGGTCACAAAGTAACACTGCATGGAGAGCGGAGGGTCACAAAGTAACACTGCACGGAGAGCGGAGGGTCACAAAGTAACACTGCACGGAGAGCGGAGGGTCACAAGGCACCTCACTGCACGGAGAGCGGAGGGTCACAAAGTAACTCACTGCACGGAGAGCGGAGGGTCACAAAGTAACTCACTGCACGGAGAGCCGAGGGTCACAAAGTAACACTGCACAGAGAGCGGAGGGTCACAAGGCACCTCACTGCACGGAGAGCGGAGGGTCACAAAGCACCTCTGGGCACAGAGAGCGGAGGTGGGCTCCTTCCCCCGTTTCAGAGTTGCTCACGAGAGAGCTCGTCCCTGGAAGGAGGTCAGGGGAGCAAGTTCATTCTTGGCAGGGAAGTCCCTGGGGCTTGTGTCCTGACGAGGATTGCTGCCCTGTCGCCCGAGGGCCAGCCTTTTGCTGCTTTCCCGAGCCGCCAGTGAAGTGCGGTCACAAGTGCATGCAGATGAGTTCTGTAGCTGTCAGCATGACGGTCGGTCACCGCGGCCCTGCCCTTAGAGTGTGTCCGTGCCGGGCTGAGCAGGGAGAACTGCCTCAGCCCCGCCCGAGGCCTCTGACGGGCGTTTCCAGTTGAGGGGTGACATTCCAGCTGAGGGATCCCTGCCCTCAGTGTCAGCCCCAGTGTCAACAGGGTAGGACTGTGGTCCTGGGGTGAACATCTGTGGCGGCTCTGGTCCGATCTCATCCTTTGCTCTTGCAGCTGGCCAGCGGGAGGGGCCAGGTGGAGCCTGGAGCATCAGGCCAGGGTTCACGTTCCCCGACGTGTCCCAGCTTCGGTCGCCCTGCTGGCAGGAGGCCCTGGCAGTGTCTCCTCTGATTGGATCTTGGAGGACACAGGACAGGGCGGCTTCTGGGAGGGCCCCCAAGGTGGGTGGGTGCTTAAACATTTCTAGAAGGCATAGTTAAAACCCCAAACTTGACAGGCCCTGGAGTTTAGTCGTGCGGATCTTTAGGGCTGGCGGAGGGGGTGTGGTCACCGGCTGAGAGCACTGCTGGCCTGAGGACTTCGCTGCGGGGCGGAGGGGGTGCCGGTCCCCCCTCTCAGCCAGGGCGGGGCCTGGAGAGAGGTTAGTTTCTCCATTACAGAGTAGGTCTCCGTGACGTCTTCAGTGCGGCCCTGCCTCTGTATCCAGAGGATTGTGATTTTTCCATCATCCCATCAGTGACTTTGTTGCTCTTTAACAGCCTCTCACATTTGTATATATCTTCTTACACTGTTTCTTTCATGGTTTAAAAAACAAAAAAAAATGCACCATTCTTCCGAAATGTGGGAGAAACAGGCAGGGCGGGGAGAAAAGAGGACATGGGCGTCTGACTCGGTCGGTCAGTCCCTTGGAAGCACCGAGAGAGGTGCCCGGCTGCTGCTGCTTCCAGAACGTCGGAGAACACTCCGACACTCTGTCCCCCGGGGCTGCGCACGCTGGCGCGGAGATGCGTCGAGGCTTCCGGAAGCTTCTGGAGGCAGACTTAGATTCAGCCGGCCTGGGGTGGGGTGAGGGTATCTGTGTTCTGGACACCCGTGCCACAGCTGCGCTGGTGCTGCCGGCCCGGGGACCGCCGCCCCTCCCCTCCGGGGGGCCGCCCGGAGGCCGCGTGCCCGTGAGGCACCGTGGGGTACGGCATGCGGGGCGGCGGGTGCCGCTCGCTGCAGGGCCGGGGATGTGCCCAGGTGTCCTGGGGCTGATGGAGATGAAATCGATTAGAAGTACTTTGGCTCTTCTGTTATTAGATCACGGACTGGCTTCTCTTATTATTTACTCTGGAGAGCCTTTAACATCAAAGGAGTGGCTTTTTAATTTCCAGCTCCGGTTAATTTATGGAGTTTCCGAGGCAACGGAGCTCAGTGAATCAAACTGGATGACCGTGCTGATGGGCAGTTGGAGAAATGTTGTCTTGATTACAGGGCGAGCTTTGGGCGGGAAGGTGGACATAAGCGTCGGTCAGCTCCCGGGGGAGTGAGGAGGTGTGAGGGAGCCCGTCCTGGCTCTGGGTGCTGGGTGTGTGTGTGTGGGTTCTCTGACTCACTCCCCCCTCCTGCTTTCCCTCTCACCCTCCCTTGTCTTCCCATGCCGCCATCTCCCCACCCACGCATCCACCCACCCATCCACCCATCCACCCACCCATCCACCCATCCACCCACCCATCCACCCATCCACCCAACCACCCACCCAACCACCCACCCACCCAACCACCCACCCATCCACCCGCCTATCCACCCATCCATCCGCCCACCCACCTAACCACCCACCCAACCACCTAACCACCCACCCAACCACCTAACCACCTACCCAACCACCTAACCACCCACCCATCCACCCACCCATCATCCATCCATTATCCACCTACCCAACCACCCACCCACCTACCCAACCACCTAACCACCCACCCATCCACCCATCCATCATCCATCCATTATCCACCTACCCACCCATCCATCCACCCATCCACCCGCCCACCCACCCACCCACCCAACCACCCACCCAACCATCCAACCAACCACCCACCCAACCACCCACCCAACCACCTAACCACCTACCCAACCACCTAACCACCCACCCATCCACCCATCCATCATCCATCCATTATCCACCTACCCACCCACCCGTCCACCCACCCGTCCACCCACCCACCATCCGTCCATCATGCCGCATGTTAGCTGTTCCCACGGCCGCCCTAGACACCGAGGACACGGCAGAAGAGACACTCGGGCTGCAGCACGCAGAGGCCTCAGAGAGTCCCAGTGGGAGCCTGTGTGTCCTCGTGGGGGCCGGGGGGGGGGGGCAGACAACACGGAAGCATCCACGGTAACGATGAGGGGGGTCAGAATCATTCATTCTTTCTGGAAAGCACTTTGGAGATGTAAATGGGGAAAAGGCTTGTACCCTTTGACCCAGAAACTACGCTCCGAGGGATCCGAGCCGAAGAAGCTGGGGCGCTCACAGCGGCTGATGGGTGTTTGTGTCCTGTCTTGCTCCGGAGGGAACGGACAGCCGCCTGCAGAGACAGGCGGGTGCTTAAAGGCAAGGCGCCCCCGAAGCCGAGGCCTGCGTGCCCCGGAAGGGGGTCTCGCAGTACAGGGTGTCTCCTGGTGCGGATGGAATGCTTAGGTTTGGGGCACCCCTTTTATTGAGCTCAGGTGTGTAACTGGGGGGGAAGCACAGAATGACGTTCACTGTGGGTGACACTAAATGAAGGCGGACGTGCCCTCGCTTTAGCGCGGGCCTGGGCTGGGCGGGGCCCGCTGACCGCCTTCCTGACGCCGCAGGGACGGCTCCGCACCCAGTTTTCTGGTGTGCATACTGGGGGCATGTCCCTCAGGGCACACCCCCCCCCGCCCCCGTCGAAAGGGCCTGCCTTCGGGTTTATCAGGGGTGTCACCCCGCTTTCTGGTTGCCCTCTGCCTCTCAGTCCTTCACAGGCTGAGCCGCTGCCCTCCCTGCCCCCCTCCCCTGGGCTCCTGTGTCTCTGAGACCTGCCCCTGCCCCCCACTCTCCTGGTGGGTCCCCTCAACCTCCAGGGGCCGTCCTAAGCAAGTTACCTGGTCACATGTCTGTGGGGTGACAAGGTGGCTTACACCTCTAGAGAAGAGCCCCCCACTGGGGGCTGGGGGCGGGTCTGCGCCGGAATGCACCCCGCACACCCCTGTACCCTCAGGGGAGAGGGCTGGAGGCAGGGACGGACTCAAGTAGAAACGGTATCGGTGTCCTTCGGCCAGTGATTGGCGGGTGTTAGGGGTGGCAAGTGCCTCGCAGAGGAGGGAGAGCGTGGCTGTGCCGGCAGCCGACCTGCCTGGTCAGACGCATGCCTGCCAGCGAGCCGCGAGCCCCCCGAAGCCTGTCCCCTCCTCGGGAAGGAGAGCAGACCCGGCTGCCGTGTGGGCCGCCCTTGGCTGCTACATAAGGAAGGGGCGTAGGGTCCTGGGCTCTCCTCCCTGGTCGGTCCCTGCTTTGCCTGTTGTTGAATGGATTAAGGAGTAGGGGGAGCTCTCCAAGCCAGCTTCGAAGGCGGCCAGCCTGAGCAGACCACGGAGACCAAGGTCAAGGTGGAATTGAAAAGTCATTTCTAAAGCCCTGGCTGGCGTAGCTCAGTGGATTGAGCGTGGGCTGGGAGCCAGTGTCCCAGGTTCGATTCCCAGCCAGGGTACATGCCTGGGTTGCAGGCCATGACCCCCAGCAACCGCACATTGATGTTTCTCTATCTCCCTCCCTTCCCTCTCTAAAAATAAAATGAGTAAAATCTTTAAAAAAATGCACTTTCACCTAAATGTTTAAAAAAAAAAGTCTTTTCTATTTTGCTTTGAGCACACACAGAGCTGTCAAAGACCCAGCCCGAACCCCAGGCTGAAAGTTAAACACGGCCTTTCTTATTTAAAGGGACACATCGCAGCTTGGGACGGAGCTGGAGGAGGGTCACCGAGAGGGGACTGCAGCTGAGCCCTGGCGAGGAGTGACTGGAGGCAGCGGCCGCGGAGGGGCCGCACGGGCTGCCTGCCGAGAGCGCCGCGCCCCCGCCCCGGCCTGGCCCTCCGCAGCCCGTGGGATGGGACAGGGACGCGGACCGACCGGCGCTTCCCGGCCCAGCGATGCGTTCACTGCGGTGGTATTTCCTGGACAGCTGAGGCTGCTTAGCTACGTCACTGCAACAGGGGGATGAAGGAAACAGACTTTCCAGTAGAACATTTTAACACACGGCGGGTCGGAAGGGGGCCCCGCGCGCGCTCTCGCGTGGGGAGAGGGCCGGCCGGACGACCACAAGAGGGTTGCAGGAGGTCCCCCACTGTCCCCGCACGGAGACCAGAGGACGGGGCGGTTTGCACAAGGGAGGGTCATCCGCAGGGGTCAGGGGTCCCGGTGCGGGGTTACTACTAGAGGCGAAGTGCTCTCAGGACAGGGACACGTTTAAAGTGACAGGAACTCGATAGCGGCGGTCAGCAGTCCCCCTGCCAACGCCGAAACTGACATGCTCGAACCCTAACCCTAAGCCGTGGCACTTCTTGGGGACCCCTTCCCGTGCGACGGTTCTCGATGACCGTTTCATCGGCAGAGCGTGTCTCGTGGGTCGCTGCTGTGTTTTCGTGGAGGCGGAGGGGCTCGGGGGTGTGGAGTGAGTGTATCCAGCCTGTGCTGTCCGCATCTCCCCGCTGCGTCCCCTGGATGGAGCGGGGCCCCTTTGAACACGTCTAAGGCGCAGCCGTGCGTGTGCGTGTGCCGCCCCAGCGTGTGGTGGCTTTGTCCCCGTGATTCACGTTCCCAGAGGACGCCCGGCAGGCAGGCTTGGGGATGAAACCACTCCCCCCCCCCCCCCGATGGAGTCTCAGGATTCCACCCGAAGCCCCTCCGTGAGTAAACAGTGCTAACCACTGTAACCCGAGTGGTTCCCGGCGGTCCCCCCCCCCCCCCCCCCGGCCTGTGTGCTAGCAGAAACGTTTGTTGCTCCGTGCAAGGTCGGCACGGGCGTGAAAGGGATGGCGCCTCGGAGACGCATGCATGCCGGCCGGGAGAACGCGGGCTCGGCACAGCGGGCAGGTGGAGGGTCGCCACCTTCCTTTCCGCCCCTTCCGGCACTTTCTCCCCCGGGAGGTCACGCTCGGCTGTCTCGGCCCATGCGTGTTCCAGGTGGGTGTGGGTGCACCGAGTGGGTGGGCACCCGATAGGTGTGAAACTGGGAGGAGGGAGGTGTGGGGACGTTGTTCCCGGGTCGTTTCCGCCCCGAATGCCGCCCCTCGCCCTCTTTCAGAGGGCAGTGTCGCCCCTGAGCCCCCCAGGCTCCCTGCCCTGTCACGGTGCCCTTCCCCGGGAGCCGCTCCCCTCGCCCCCACCCCCCAGTGTCCAGAGCGCAAGTGGGGGGGCAGCAGAGCAGGGCCGAGCGCCCTTCTCTGACCCACGCAGAACAACCCCGCGTGCCCGAGGCCGGGCTGGGCGCGGGCTGGGCCCCAGGCAGAGGGCAGGCCGGTGGGTGAGCAGGGGGCCGGCTCCCTGGTTGCCTCACGACTCACCTTGGAGCCGGACCCTTCCCCTGTAGGGCTGTTGTCTGCCGCGCCGTGCCCTGTGCTCTGTGTTTGAGTGCATTCAAACACCGTGATTTATTCATGCATTTACTGAGTTTGTGCACTGGAGGTCCAGCCGCCAGCCCCCAGCCCCCAGCCCCCAGCCCGCCCTCAGGGAGGCTCCGTCGGAGATGCTGGGGGGGGGGCCTTGGTTGGAGTAAGAGCCTGGGCTTTGATCTGGAGGTTTGTAGGAGGGGGAGGGGCAACGCAGAGCCAGGCGCCAGGTGCGTCTTGGGTGTTCCTGTCCCACGGGGCACGAGGGCTGGAGGGCGGAGCCGTCCTCCACCCCAGGACCGTGGCCGTCCCCACTGCCGTGTACCCGGGTGCTCTGCGGCCGCCATGGAAACGAACGGGTGTTTGGGCTGGAAGAACACCCACCGTGTTGCCGGGCGGCTGTGACGCGTGTTTCACGGCCCCTTAGGATGAAGGAAGGGTGCAGGAGACGAGAGAGCGTCACGCCGAGGGTCCGCACCCCCGTGACCCCCGTGAACTTGGGGCAGCGGCCTCCTCGGACTGGCCCCCAGGAGAGGCGGCCGTTCCGGGCAGCTCGGGGCTGCGGCCTGGGGCCAAACGGCTGGGACGTGTGAGCCAGGCGAGGGCTCTCCCTGGCTTCCCCCTCGGGTGCCCTCAAGCCTGAGGGTGGGGGCCTGGCTTCATCCTCACACAGGACAGCTCCGCTGTCCGCTCTCAGGCCGCCTTTGTCCCCTGCGAGTGACCGTTCCTCCATTCGGGTGCTGGGGACACCAGCTGTGCGTCCCAGGGCCTGGCTGGTGTGACGTGGGGGCTGCCTTGAGCCTCCACCGAGAACAACGCCTTTTGTGAGTCCACACGTGACCGTCACGCGCTGGCCACGCCCCTTCCTTTAGGAGTTGTTGTTGTTGTCGTTACTGGTTGCTCCGATGGCAGCTGCTGTGAGCCTCGTGGCACCCACCCAGAGTTCCTCTGTGGGGCCCTAACCCGCCGGCCTTGGAGCTGGGCTGTGCTCGGAGACGGGGCTTTAGAAAGGAGGTCGCTGGGTGAGCACGAGGTCACTGGGATGGACCCCGAGCTGTATGACTGGAGTCCTTATAAGAAGAGCAGATGGGGGCCCTGGCTGGCGTAGCTCAGTGGATTGAGCGCGGGCTGGGAACCAAAGTGTCGCAGGTTTGATTCCCAGTCAGGGCGCATGCCTGGGTTGCAGGCCATGGCCTCTAGCAACCACACATTGATGTTTCTCTCTCTCTCTCTCTCTCTCTCTCTCTCTCTCTCTCTCTCTCTCTTCCTCCCATCTCTCTCTGAAAATAAATAAAATTCTTAAAAAAAAAAAGCAGATGGGGACGCAGACAGGCCCAGAGGGCGACCCCGTGAGGACACACGGGGGAGGGCGTCCGCACACCACGTGGAGAGGCCTCTGGGGAGCCCCCGTCGCCCACGCCCCGGCCGCAGACTCCGGACCCCGGAACGGCGGGAGTGAGAGCCCCTGAGGCCGGAGCCCACCCTCGGCTGTGCCCTCGGCTGTGGCGGCCCCAGCTGGGTGCTGGACGTCACTCCGAACTTGACAGTGTGTTTGTTGTGACGACCAGGGTCATGAAAACCTTGGTGGCCGATAAAATATTAGTGGGAGTTTTTCCTTTACACGTGCCTCTGTTCCCTTGGCCCAGTGTCTGTGCGTGTTCGTGAGCAGCTCCGTGTTCCGCTAGCAGAACGTTGCTGGGAACGAGGTTTCCCTTCAGAGACCGCGCTGCCGATGCTGCCCCTGGCGGGCCCCAGCTGCCCAGCCCGCGGGAGCCCGGGTGTCTTCTCACAGACGCACCGTGTGCCCCGTGCCCCGGCGTGGGCACCGATCCCACTGTGTCCGGGATGTGTCTGGTGGCTGTGTGAGTGAGGGTTTCTGCTTTATGACTGCCGACTTCTTGTAGCCTTCCAGGGTCAGAGTCAAGGTCTGGGGCGGAGGCGGGCTGAGGGGACACTGGGGGCCCACTGGGTGGGGCGGGTGGGAGGGGCAGGCCCTGGAGGGCTCCCAGGGCTCCCAGGAGGTGCCCGGTCTACGGGTAGACCAGGCAGGGGGTGTGGCCACATGGGGCCACTTAGTTGTGGGGGGAAGGCAGCCCTGGAGACCCTGGAGGAGGCAGAGGCCAGCCTGCAGCCCGTGCAGCGAGAGGGTGGAGCGTGAGGAACAGAGGAGGGGGACAGGAGGGGAGACCAGGATGTGCTCAGCCTTTCCAGGAGCTCCAGAAGGAAAGTGGAGTCTTGTGGGGCAGTTTGGGGGTGACATTAACTTTGGGGCCGGTGCACTGCCCCTGGAGATTCCGATGAAATGGGAGCCTCCTTCACCCCAATCCTCCTGGAACCTTCAGCGCCCCATTCCTTGGGGTCTTGGTGGGGAGCACCTGCGTGTGTGAGCGCCGTTTCTGCCTACCTGCTCCCCTCGGCTTCCTCCCTTCCCTCCCGCCGCCGTCCTGGCCCTGGCGGGGGAGCTGGGCAGAACGCAGAACTCCCGCTCGCTTTTGCAAAGTCCTGTCATTGCCCTACCCCGCCCCGCACCTACCCCGCCCCGCTTACCCCGAAGGGCTCCCCTTGGCCGAGCCCCAGCTTTCCCGAGAGTCCAGAGAGGTTGAGGGGGCGGCAGGAAGCGTGCCAGCCGTCTGTCCAGCTCCACCCCTTGCTGTGCCGTCGGGCACCTCTTCGGCCTCCCTGTGACTGGCTTTCCCCTCCATAAGGGGGGTTACAGTGGTGCCTGCCTCACTGTCATTGTCACAGGCATTTGGGGAAGAGAGTGGGTGAACTGCAGGGACGTCTGTGGGGTGGTGCAGCCGGCCTGCCCTGCCCCTGGGGGTAGCCTGCCTTGCGGTGGGGGGGTGTGGCGGGGAGGGAGCAGGGTGTAGGGGGCAGCCCCCTTGGGAGCCCGGAGGGGGCTGGCTTGGGGAGGGCCTGCCCCTGCCCATGGCCTGGTGTCTTCCAAGCCCGGGACCCGCTCCTCCAGTCGGTGGGTGGGAGCCCCACGCAGTTTTGTGCCGGTGCCGCCCGAAATTCCCAGTGGCCTCGAGTTTTGGTTTTGTACAAACCCGGCTTTGCAGACCTTTGGGGTCAGTGGCTCTGCAGATGAGGGTGGTAAACAGCAGGCGTCACACGGGCTCGGGCGGCAGTGAGCGACTGGTGCTCCGCAGCAGACTCCCCGCCGCCCCCTTCCCGTGCTTTCCCGGGGTGTCTGGGGAGGGCGGCCTGCTGGCATTGTTGTTGTCATTGTCACTGGAGCAGTCCCTTCGGGGGGGGGGGGGTCCCGCACAGAAGGGTGTTGCCCTCCAGCCTGCCCCACGTGCCCTGGAGGACCAGGGCGATTAGGCAATCGGCAGGAATGTCGTGGTTTTCCTCCACGCGGATTCCAGAGCTGCCTGCAGCTGTCGGAGGGACAGGTGCGAGCATGTGCCGCCCCGATTCCGTCCCTCCGGTTCCTCCTCCGCGGAGCCTCTGCGGAGAGCTGGGGGCTGGACGGGACAGGGGGGCGTTTGATGCTTGCTTCCACAAAGTGACGGTGAATAGACTAGATCTTCATTGCACCTCCAGACCCCACCCCTAGCTGACACTGACTGGCACATCGTAAACGGCAAGACTTCTCGCCGGCCAGCTCAGTGGACCCGCAGGGTCGGTTTGGGTTCGCACGCTCCCTGCTGGCTCTCTGTGCCAAGTGCGTGCAGGAGGGAGCACGGAGCTGGGGTCCCTCTGCCTGTACGGTGGCCTCTGGCAGGTGGCCAGCCAGCCGGCCGCCCTGGGAGTCCGCCTCGGAACCTGCAGAACGGGCCTGGGGGGAGGTCTCTCCCAGACCTAGCCTGCTGCGGCTTACACGGCTGTTGCCACCTGCAGAGGATGGAGGGACGTCCCCGCTGACCTAGTGCAGGGTGACGCAGCCCCAGGCCCAGCCCGTGGCCCTGTCTGGCCCCGTGCACAGGCCCCTGGGGGCGACGCCGTGAACTGAGCTGAGGCCACACGTGCTGCTCTCTGGTGCTCACGGTCAAGGGCTCAGGGTCAAACCTTCGTGCACGTTGCTTAGGATATGTTTTGATTAAAAATAACATGCTTTAGGTTTTGAATAATCAACGTTGGCAAAACTTAATTATTTCATTGCCAGCATTGTAATCACATCTATGATCTACTCTTTTTGTTTTTTAAATTTATTTATTGATTTTTTTGGGGGAGGGGGACAGGAGACAGAAAAACGCTGATGTGTGGGTCCGCGTACACATTCATTGGCTGATTCTTACGTGCGCCCCGACCAGGGATCGAACCTGCATCCCTGGCGTATCAGGGCCACGCTCCCACCCACGGAGCTCCCCCCCCCCCCCCCGGCCAGGGCCCGAGATGCGCTTTTAAACCAAACATAATAATTGATGATGTGTCTGTCGCAGAAGGAGAATCCACAGTGGCCTCATCTGTAACTAGAGCTGTTCTTCCTGTTCTGGGAAGGATTACTGGAAATAATTGCTTCTCGTTTGGGGGACCGTTGGGAACCCTTTATTAAGATGTTCCGAGTCGGGGAGTCAAGGAATGGCTGAACACATGGAACAGAGAAAAGAACAGTTGTTCACACGTAGGAACCACCACCCCCCGCCCCCCCCCCCCCCCCGCCCCCGAGTCTCTTTGCTGACCCTTCGGAGCTTCTCTGCCCTGCCCGGGGCGGTTTGCCCGCCAGGAGGTGTTTGGCAGTGACAGCGCATTTAAAGGCTGTCACGACGGCTGGGGAGAGGGCAGTGCTCCCGACACGCAGGACAGCCCCCACAGAGAACCGTCCAGCGCAGACGCCCCCAGAGCCGCGGCTCAGACGCCCCGCTCCGGAGGACGGCAAAATGCCGCCTCCCCTTTAAAGACTCCCCGAGTGTTTTGGTGAGAAACACTGCAGTGTCCTCCTGCCTGCCTCCTGCCTGCCCCTTTTTTGCGTAACCCCTTTTTCTGGGTGTCGGTTATTTGTGACAGTTGTCAGTCCTTGACCACGGCCCCGCCCCCCAGCCCCGTCCCTGAGCAGAGTGCCCGGTGCATGGTCAGTGCCCTCCCAGCACGATCCACCTGCTGGGCCATGGGAGGCTCTGGCAGCAGGGGGCCTCTCCCTGAAATGCTGTCGGTGCGCCGAGTGTCGGGGTGACGTCCCTGGTTTGCCTGGAGGGTGGAACCCCTGAGAGTCGCGTGTGAGCACCCCCAGTGCAGCCGCACAGGGGGCTCCTGTCCTCTAGGAATCCCCAAGAAGACAGCCCGGGGGTCATCTGTGTTGGCGGGACCCTGAGCCGTCGCCAGGCACCACTGGGGAATGGACCCCGATCCCTTCGCTGCCTGCCCCTCCCACAGACTCCTCCCAGCTCCCCAGTTCCTCCCACCTGAGGGCACATGCACCTGACCCTCAGAGCCGTGGACGCCTGGGGGCTGGCTGGCAGTGGGCGGGCTGAGAAACCTTTTCCGTCCTCTGACCTGGGTCACTGCAACTTGACATTTGATGAGTGGTCGCGGAGCTGAGCCTGGTGCACGCTGGTGCTGCCCACTGAGGTCACACTGAGTGGGGGGGCTCCTGCTAGAATGGACAAGGGCGTGGGGCTTGGGTGCTGCCTCATGACAGGTCTGCGTGTCCACACCTGTCACGCAGCCCCACGGCCCCGCTGGCAGCAGACCTCCTGGGCTCCGTCTCCCTGCTGGGCCAGAGAGTCTCCGCCCCGAGACCCCTGCACACCCTCCTGGGACTCAGAGATGAGGGTCCAGTCCTCATGTCTTCTCGGTTCCGCTTGTAACTTTCAGTGTGTGGGGCGAGACGCGTGGGCCCGTGACGGGCCCCGCCCAGGGCTGTCAGCCCACAGGCGCCGATTGCGGAACCCGCCTCCTGAAGTGGCCCGTCGTGCGTCTGTCTCCCGGTGACACGGGACCTTGCTCAAGAAACATAGCTGTCTGTCTGCCTCGTAGGTGTGTGCCTGTCAGTCATCCTCCCGCCAAAAAGTAGCCTTTAAAGAGCCCATGACCTGGAGGAGGGCCTTTGTTGGCTCCGGGGTGGCGCTCTGCTGCCTGCAGCCTGGCCGAGCTCTGTTGCCTGCGGGCTTGGTGCCGCTAAGCCGCTGAGGCCGTGATTGGCAGCTGCCGCCTCCTGTTGTTTGGAAGGTCGGCCGGAGTTGCAGGCGACTCCGCTGGCTACCAGTGGTTTCCTTTAGCAGCTCCAGCAACACTTGCGAAACAGCGTTCTTGCGGACAGCGCTTAATGTATAGGAAGCTAGAAATGGCGCAGGACAGGGAAGTCGGGGGCGGGGGTGGCCAGGGGATCTCGTGAACTTGGAGCTGGGGGAGCCTGGCCAGCTGCCGGTGGTGCTGGGGCGTGGCAGGGCTGGCCCCTGGCCTGGTCCCCTCTGCAGCCCTGAGGCTGTGCCTGCTTGCTCCCGTTTGCCTGTGGCCGTGAGATCAACTATAGGCTTTTTTTTTTTTTAAGCCAAAATGGTGACCTACTCCATGGCATGGCAAAATTCAGGAAAGACGGTCTAGAGGGGCCAGCTGGAAAGGCAACGGGGAAATCAAGCACAAGGCCACCCGAACACGAAAGGGAAGATTATTGTCATGTAAAGGCAGGGCTGGCTGTGTAAAGGGATTTGCAGGGACGGGTTCTGTCTGAGCCTCTGATTCTTTGCATCGGAAGAGCCCATGTATCCAGGGCAGCAGGGAGGCGCGGTTCTGCAGGATTTTCAGCTTGGACCAGAGCGTCTCCTGTGAAATCATCATGGGGGGCCTAGAAAAGCGGTGCCCCCTTGCCCTGGTGGTCGGCATTAGGAGAGAATGACCAGACACGCAGGGCCGTGGTGCAAAGAGGCTCCATCCTTCAGTGTCTGCCGGGAGCCAGTGTCATCTAAGGTGGATGGAATGGAATCTTCTACTCTGCTGCAGGCTGCATCCTCCTGCGGCTAAGTGCAAAACCTGGTCCGGATTCCAGATGGCCGTGCAATAATGGGAGGATGAGCAGTTGAATATTTGGGCTTTAAAGGGATGCTGTGTTATTTGTTTTTACCTTGCCCTCAGATCACAGGATGCATTTATGTATCTGACTGATGGGCCAGCCCATTCCATGTTAAAACTCGTCTCCGTAGTCCAAAGCTACTCTCTCCCGCCTCTCCGCACTGCTGAGCACCGCTTCCTGCACCTGCAGGCCGGGCCGGCCTCTGAGTGTCTGCAGCTGCAGCCAGGGACCTGTAGTCTGCGGCCCGTCACCTGTGGCGCTCACCTGTTCGGTGCCCGGCACAGCGTGGCCACCCGGGCAGCGGCTCCCTCGCCGTCTTTTCACGTTCAGTCCCTGGGCCTTGGAGACCGCACCGTTTTTCATGAGTTTGTGGATCCTTTGGGGACAGAGGCCTGCCTCCTCACTGCTCGGTGTGGCAGTACGGGCCCAGCGTGTATGTGACAGACAAACACGGAAAAGTGCCGAGACGTCACGAGACCGTTTAGGCGTCCTTGATACCCAGTTCAGTAGTAGTCACACACGTGTCTCTCGCCACTGCCAACAACGCAGAACGTTGGCACTGAGAAGAAATGGCACTGTAGCGTGGGAAAAAGGGTACAGGCGGTGTGACCCCAAGCCCCCGGGTTCAGCTCGCAGCAGATAGCTGTGCAGCGTGGGGGGAGGCGCCTGCCCGCTCTGAGCCTCGGCACCGCCTGACCGGATGGGCACCGGAAACCGCGCTGTGGCAGCGAGGCGACTGCCTGGCTCCCGCTCTGCAGCAGGGTGGGGCTCGGGTCTTACCAGAGAGGGCTTTTGGTTGAAACTCAGCAGGCAAGACCCCTCTGTCCTGGGGCCCCCACTCTGCATGGAGGACATGTTGGGGGCCCTGCTCCTGAGCCCTTGGGTGCCAGGGGCTGGTGGACAGAGCTGAAGACCCTGCTGGTGGCCATCATGTCCAGCTGGAGCCACTGAGGGTGGTCAGAGGTGCTTTACAGGGTTTTCTTCGTAAACAGGCCTGATTGTTAAGAGCTTTTTGGGGTTCAAGGCAGGACTGAATGAAGGGTACCCAGGTTTCCCGCGTGCCCCTGGCCTCCACACACACGGCTTCCCCGGCACTCCCCCCCCCCCCCCCCCCCCCCGCCGGAGCGCTGCATCTGCCGCAGCTGCGGAGCCCGCTCTGCTGCACCGCCACCGCTGCCTGCAGTCCGCTCTGGGGCTCGGTGCAGCTGTGGGCAGCCCACAGGGACGCGCGGCCATCGCTGTGGCGTCGGACAGGGTGTTTCCCCCGCCCACTGAAATAAGTAACTCCAGTGGGCTAGCAGCCTTTCTGATTTGTCTCGTTAAATCTGAGTATTCCGTTCCCCTCTGAGGTGAAATCTGGATTTCCTCGGTCGGGGGTAGCCTCCAGAGAGCGCAGGACTCAGCTCCACACTCGTTAGGTACCACGAGCGCGACAGGTGCCCGGTAGTGACTTGGTACAGGGGGAGAGGAGGGGCGAGCAGCCCCCGCCAGCAGCCCAGGGGTGTGGAGCGCCCGCCCGGCCAGGGGCGCAGCCCTGGGAGCAGCCTCTGCACAGTCCCGGCAGGTCCAGGCCGAGAGAAAGGTGGTGGGAGCCTCCTGTCCGGAAACGCAAGCAAACTGACCCAGCTGAGCTCAGGACGTTGGGAAGAGCTGGTAAAAGCTAATGAGCCACGAATGAGCCCTTTCCTGCACCTGGGAGGGCCGGAGACCACGGTCGGACAGCCGAGAGGCGGTGAGGGGGGTCGGGTGGAGGAGCAACACAGTGTTCACAGTAGCGGTCAGTGTGGCGTTTACACACAGTGCCTGGCGCACAGCTTCTTAGCGAGTTCCGTCCTCACGCGGGTGCTCTGGGTTTCGGTAGCTTCTTTCTTCCTCCTCAGTGGGCAGGTGTACGCACCAAGGTGGTCAGGGGGAGGACGAGCCTCGGGCCACAGGCCAGGCTTCCTCCTGCTCTCCGTCCCCGCATTCTCCTGCCCGTCGCCGTCCAGGGTAGCAGGTGCCTGCCGGTCCAGAGCCCTTCCCCACCCACTGGGAAATGTCGCTTGCCCTTCACGCAGTGCAGGGCGGAGGTGTGAACAGCCCCACCCACTGTCTCCCAGCTGCTGCACCGGCCCACCCTCCCCTCCTTCCTGGCAGTGGGCGTGTTCCTGGGTCCAGTTAGGGGCTCACAGGTGCCTACACTCCTGTTCTTAACGAGTCTCTTGTGTGAGTTAGGGCCTTTTCCGTGCTTAGGGCAGATGCTTCATCAACCCGCAGCAGGTGAGACAGGGCCGATATTTTGCTCGTGGTTTTGAGTTTACTTTGCAAGTCAAGTGCAGAGTTTTGGTGTCAGGTTAGGGTTAAGGCGGGACACCACCAGGCCAGCCCTTGGAGGCTCCGGTCCGCGTGCCTGTGATCCATCCCGGTGCTTTCGGCTTGCCCGCCGGGCCGCGCTCCCGCCGCGGTCGCGCTCCCGCGCCTCCACGGCCCAGCCGAGAGCGCGCGGCCCGGCGGTGGCTGCACGTCGTCCCTCGCCCGCCCCGCCCCGCCCCGGCGCACGTTTCCATTTTAAACCGCCGCCCTCCCGCCCCTCCGCCGCGGCCGGCGTAGCTGCCTGCCCGCGAGTCCCGGGCCCTGGGAGTGGCGCAGGCTCCGGAGCCGCCGCCGCCCCGTGCAAAAAAGGCCCGAAGACCCCAGCGGAGCCCGCGCCGCAGACAATGAACCCGCGGGCGCCGCCGCCCGCCCCGGGCCCTGCGCGCCGCGGCAGCACCTGCCGGCGAGACCATCCCTGCGCCTGACCGTCCGCCCTCCCGCTGCTCCGTCCCCCACCCCGCGGGCCCATGGCTGGGCTCCTCGGGCCGGGACCACCGCACTCGGGCCGCGCCGCGCACCGGCCGACAGTCGCCAGCGGCACCGTCTCCGCAGCTTGAGCGCGGCCCTCGCGGCGAGTAGGGGGCGTGGGCCCTCTCCGGGCGCGCCCGCTCGCTCCACCTTGCCCAGCGACCGCCGGTCCCTGCGTCCCTGCTCGCGGTTAACTGGATGCAGCGGAGCCCGGGCGGGCGGCGCGGTGGCCGCGGACCCGGACGACATGTATCTGCTGGACGGCAGCGGCGAGCCCGCGTCTCCGCCTGCGGACGCGATGCCGCGCGGGACGCCCCCCAGGAAGACCGTTTACCGCATCTCGGTGACCATGGTCAGGAAGGAGCAGCTGGCCGCCCCGGGCCCTGGCGGCCCCGACCCGCGCCCCGCTCGGAGGTTCCGGCCCGCGCGCTCCCCGGACGCGCCTGAGCGGCTGGTGGAAGAGGAGGAGGCGGAGGAGGAGGAGGAGGCGGTGGCGGCGGGCACGGAGGACCCAGAGGGCCGCCGGCCGCGCGCCTGGGACTTCCGCACCTACCGCACCCGCAGCACCGGGCAGCTGGAGCTCGGGCGGCTCCGGCCGTGCGCACGCGGCACCGGGCCAACGGACGTGGCGGGCAGTCCCCCGGCCTTGAAGCAGGAGCCCAGCTCCCCTGCACCCTGTAGCCCCGACGTGGAAGGGGCCCGGGCCGCGCCACTGCGGCGGAGCCTCAGTTTCAGACACTGGAGCGGGCCCGAGACTCCACGGGACCCGGCCCTGGGCCGCGGAAGGTGCCACAGCAGCTCCGGGAGCCTGGCCTGGGAGCCGGGCGGCGAGGCCGTGGCCGACCCCGGCGTCATCCCGGAGCCCGCGCCCGCCGCGCAGCCCGCTTCAGAGAAACGCAACACCCTGGACGTGGGCGAGGTGCTCAGCAAGAACGATGCGCTCTCGGACTTGGAGCGCTGGGAGCGCAGTAAGAGCAAGAACCGCACGCTGGACAACAGCGACCTGCAGCGGCTGGAGCGCGCGCGGGCTGCCGCCGCCGGCCCCGGCGCGGCCTCGGAGCACAGGCTGCTGCGCTTCTTCAGCGGCATCTTCGCGCGCAGGGATGGCGCGCCCGCCGGCGGGCCCGCCCCGCGGAGCATTCCCTCGCGGCCCCGCGGCTACTTCAGCCTGCGGCGCGCGCCGGCCGACGCGCACTCGTCCAGCGCCGAGAGCATAGATGGGTCCCCACGCAGAGGTGGGCAGCGCGGCCGGAGTGGGAGGGCAGTGGTGGGAACGGGCCTGCCCAGCAGAGCGCTCTGGGAATTGAGAGCAGATAAGTAAGGGACCTGCCCACTCAAGTCCCCAGCCGGCAGGGGGTAACCCTGGGTGTGAATTCGGGTGCTGCAGTTTTCCCCCAGTGACACTAGGTCCTCACGTTCCTGACCTGCCTGCTCTCAGCCACATGTGGTGGCGCCTTTCAGTGCGTGTGACCTAAAGTCCCTTGCGCCTGTTCGGGAGAGATCACCTTGCCAGGTGCTGCCTTTCTCCTGCCCTGCGGGCGCAGCCCTCTCCACCAACAGGCCCGTGAGCTGGCAGCTGCCGGCTGTGCTCCCTGTGGGCTGCTCCTGGGGGCCAGGCCGCCGGCCCTGAGGTTGCTGCACAGGTGGCGCGGCCCTGCGTGGGGAGCCGCTTTCACCTAGGTTCCCGTCTTCACCTCCAAGCCGAGTGTCCGTCCTTGCAGGCGCTGCCGGGAGGTGCTGCGGGCGGTGCTGTGCTGTGGCCTCAGCCGTGTGCACGTTGTCACGTGTTGCGCTCCTGGTCGGGACAGTTTCCCAGGGGTCAGGGATGTGGACCTCCCCCGGGGCCGCCCTGCTGGGAGGTGTGCTGGGAGGAGAGTACTCAAGGGGCGGGGCTGTGTTTCCCGCTCCTGCAAGCCGGCCAGGGTCGCAGCTGCAGCCCCTCGAGACTTCAGTCCACTGCTCTCCTCTCGTGGCCGCCAGGACTCTGCAGAGAGGGCTCCCCACCGAGGGGATGACAGCCTGGCACGTGGCTCGGGCGGCCTCGGGGAGTGTCTGGGGCGTTGGAATCCTCCGGAACCTACAGAGCACAGACCCGGTAGGTCTCTCCACAGGCCTGGGTGCCATTCTGCGGGAGGAGGCTGGGGTGGGGCGAGGGAGGCCTGGAGGTGTGCCCCCCACGTGTTTCCCCTCTGAAGGGCCCTCAGGCGGATTGCCACAGCTGTGCAGCTGCTGCTGGGGGCGGGGCGGAGGGAGCTCCTTCGGTTCTTTCAGCCGCAGCTGGGAGTGCCCTTCCCCGGGGAGACGCTCCCTCCCCCGGCCGGCCCTCGTTACCTGGCTGCCTGGGGGCGTGGTGCCGCCCCACTGAGAAGTTGAGCATGGAGTTGTGTTAAAATGTGACTTTTCTTTTCTTAGCGAGGATACAATATAGCATGCCGGTTGCCAGACTGGCATCAGTTTAACTTGCTGTTCTTATTTGTTTTCACTAGAAATCGGGGCGGAGGTTGGGTGTTTGTTCTACGATTCGGAGCAAGGCACACGAGTGGCTTCCGCACGTGTGGTCGTGCAGTCACAGTGCGTGCGAGGTCCCTCCGTGCGGGACGGCCCAGCGCTGTGGAGGGCGTTTGTCCTCGGGCGGAGCTCTTGACCGATGGCTTCGTCAGCCGGTCAGCGCCAGGGACGCGGCCCTTCCGGCTGACGAACTTCATAGTTCGTATGAAGCTGCTGCTTCTGTCGTCTGCGCTCAGCCGACGTTCGCGCACGCAGCCCGTTTCCCCCTCTTCCAACAGCGGGCTTGCGTCTTTGCTCCCGTGGGCTTTGTAGATAATAGTAACTGCCCCCCCGGGTTCCAGGCAAGTGTGCCCCCTAGAGGGAGCGGGCGGGGGGCAGGTGCGCGAACAGGTGGGAGGAAGGCGGCCCGTCCTGGTACCTGTGGCTGCGAGGTGATGTGCCCTTCTGTTCAGGTGGAGGAAGAGGGGCGTTGGGATGCTGAAGGTTCAGAGTTCATTGGCATGTTCCCCTCTGGGCCAGTGTCAGATAGCAGCCGTCATCATTGTAACAGTGCTCGGTCCGTCTGTCCCTTGCGGCCAGCCCTCTGAGGGTGGGGGGGTGACTTTGGTGTGAGACCCGGGTTGTGGGTTGTGCAGAAAAACTGACCGTTAGGGACACACAGTCAGAATGGCATGGCCTCACCTCCTTCTGATGTTCCGGGCGAGCACAGAAAAGCTGCCGCCTTCACCAGCCCTCGGTCAGAACGCCTGAGATGCTGGGACTCTTAAGATACTTGCAAGGCCAATGTCTATCAGTAAAAGTGCTTCCCCCATAGCTTGAGGGCCTTCTGGTTTTATCCCGTGCTTTCCGAGTTTCGTGTATGTGCTTCCTGTGACGTCGATTTTCAGAATTGGGGTCCTAGTAGCTACATGGGGTTTTGAGTTGAGGGTGAATTCTCTGCAGTAACTTCCAGATGTGGCGACGCAGGCCCAGCAGCTCCGTGACCGTCCTTAGGGCGCAGGTGGGCATGGCCCTGCCGGAAGCGGGGGGCCAGGTGGGCGTGCAGGGCTCACAGGAGTTGGAAGGGAGCGTGGGGCAGGCTCCAGGATGCTGCCCGTGTGGCCGGCCGGCCCCCTTGTCATCAGGCGCCAATGACCAGCGAAGTCGGAGATAGTGACACTTGGCGCGGTCCAGGGTTTTGCTGCCAAGCAAGCGCCTGCCGGACAGTTGTGAGCAGAGCTCCCGTTCTGGCACCTTCCTGGGCTCCAGATCAGCTGCCGGGGCCTGGCCCGTGGTCCGGAGGGTGAGGGGAACATCGCTGGTTTCCCTCAACCTTGGCCCCCGTCTGTTGAACTCTGAGCGTCTGTCAAGTCTAAAGGAAAGTAGGGAAGGTTGTCCCCGGGCAGGCCTTCTGTCGTTAGACCCTTCCAGCTCGTCAAGTTCTGAACCGGCTGCAGGAAAATTAAAGGTGATCACCCTGGGCGTTTCCAGCGGTTTCCTTGGCTCCGGAGTGCCGAGCTTGGTCTGAGGCGGTGCACCTGTGCTAGGGTGAGGGCTGCAGGATGCTGGGGGTCGTCTTCTAAAACACGCGGCCTTCCGTGTCACACGCCTGCGGTCCCCTGCACGAGCAACTCGGGGAGTCAGGGTGCGAGGCTCGCCGAGCCGGCCGTTGTCGGCTGCCTCTCTTGTGCTCCCTGGTCCCCATCGGTCCTCATCTGTACCTGCTCTTTCTCATCCTTCCCCCCTGCACGACAGCTGCCGCCCAGAGACCTGGGGCAGCCGGCCCCCCGTGAGAGTCATGACCGTCGCCGAGGCCAGAAGGGCTCGGAGAGGCCCCGGGCCAGTCAGCGAGGGCAGTTTCCTGTCACCTGATACACACGTGTTGTTTAATACAAAGTGAGATCCAATGATAAATGATTAATTACATCGTCGAGTGTCCCCCCTGCACCCCAACCAGCCTGCTAGTGAGTACTTCCTGGGACCCGCCGTGGGCGCCAGCCCCGCCAGTCCAGCGCCACACGCGTCTGCGGGGTGTCCGTCGCTGTCCCGGAGGACTGATCACAGCAATAAAGCGGCCCATCGACAGCCCTGGCCGAGGTTGTTAGTGGTTTAGCGGTGCGCAGCTGAGTTCTGATGGCGTGGTTTTTAATGAGTGGCTTTGTTCTTTAACTTCTGATTCTCTTGGTTTGTGTCCCTCAGTTTCTGTGGCGTGTTAGACTGTTCTGTACAGTTCAAGAGAGAAGAAACTCCAGTGGAGAAAAGAGGAAGCAGTAGTTACAGGAAAGAACACAAAAACTTGATACACCCTAACTGTCAAACTTGGTTTGTTACAGACAAGGACCGTGGGGGTTTAAAGAAACAATGTAACTCAGCTTCTCACCTGAAACATTCTGAACTAATGACGCGCTCAGAGTTGAGCGGTTCACCTGATTGCTGAGTTCACCTCTTTATCAGCGACTCCTGAGAGCAATTGAGGGCACCCAGTTTGGTGGCGGCGGTGGTGGTTTCAAAGTCGAGTTGCCCCGTGGAGACAGAGTGCACGTGGGAAACAGGCCGAGCCGCCCGAGGGTCAGCCGGGGCCCCTCCGAGCAGGCAGGCGCCGGAGCCTGGGCCCCGTCCTGCTGTGCCGGCTCTCTCCAGCAGGAGCTGGTGTTCCGGCACGGTCACCTATGAGCCTCTTTCCTCCCATCACCGCGGGCTTGCAGCCTCCTGCCATCACTAGAACCTTCAGAACGGCGTGTGCCACGGGGGTTCCTCCAGGTTCGGTGCAGGCCCAGCGCAGCCATCCGGCCGGCCCACCGTGAGCGAACCCCTCTGGGGTGGTGGGGTACAGGAGCGACTGCAAAGCTCCAGCACCGCTGTTGTTTTCTGCTTCGCTGCGGGGTCCTGTTGTCTCTCCGCCATTCTTCGATCGTCCGGGGGGGGGCGGGGCCCAGTGCCTGTCCCTGTCCCCAGAGCTCGGTGGGCTGCTGGGGGAGATGAGGACGCTCTAGTGAGTCACAGCTTCGTGGGACGCCTAGGGGCAGGAGTGACTGCTGTTTCTCCGCACCAGTGCCCGTGTGCTCACGTCTGCCGGTTCTAATAGCGAGCCCCCCTCGGGCCGGAAGCCCCTCTTACACTGCTGGGCTTGGTGTGCACACTGGTGCAGGTGCTCGAGGGAGGAGCCAGCGGGGGGCTGCGGCCCACACAGGCAGCTCGCGGCTTCGAGCGGGAAGTGGAGTCCACGGGGCCCCGGAGGAGGGCGGAAGGGCTCGGGCCCCGCGGAGTCAGCAGGGGAGTGCCCGGCAGCGGCAGAGGTCCCTGCGAGCAGGCGGAGGTCCCTGCGAGCAGGTGGGTGGGACTTCCACAGTGAACCCCTCAGACATCGTTTCTCTTCCCCGATCTGTGTGACGAACGCCAACGTCAGGCACCATTAAAAGGGATGGTGTGTTTCCCGTAGTGAGTGTCTGTTTTACATGTTTTTTGGCACAAGATTTCTGTTTTCTATAGGAAATCTCCTTTACGTTATTGGGTTCTTTTTTCCTGTAACCATCTGAAACAATTATGTCAATTAGAAATGATGTCACAACGAGTGAAATAATGAAAAGAGAGAAGGTTTTGTTCGTTGAGGACTGCACTGGGGACGGACCCCAGGCAGCTGCGGCGGCACCTCCAGGTGCCGAGCAGAAGCAACATCGAGGTCAGCAGATCGGCAGAGACGGGGGGCTGGTGGCCTCACACCATTTCTGAGGTGCCACCCACCCGCCACTGCTGCTTTGGGCAGGGTTGGGCTGGCCCTGGTGGCAGCCCACGGTGGCTCAGTGCTGCCTGGTCCCTAGTTGCCGGCCGCAGGGACTCGAGTTCTCCTGCCCTGCGGTCCTCAAAGATGTGCGTCCGCCTCCGTCCGTTCTGTCTCCTGGTAGTTTACCGGACGCGTCACCGCAGGCTCGCGTGCAGTTCGGAAAGATGTTATTCGTGCGCACCTGTTCCCTCGGCTGGAGTGTAAACTCAAGGACGGATCTTGGCCCTTTGTTTTCTCAGGATCTGTTGTTTTCGTTTCTTGAGTTGGCCCTCAGTTCCAGCGTCGCTGCTGTGTCAGCGCCCCCGGCTGGCAGAGGCGGGCCTCTGTGGGCCGGGAGCCTGTTGGCTGATGCGGTGCTGGGCGGCGCCAGCGCGGGGCGTGCGAGGGGCCGCGCGGCCTCTCCTCACCTAACGGTTTTGAGAGACACGTTTCAGCCGGTGGGCATGAAAGGGGGGACGAGCCGGGTCTCATTCTCATGCAGCCCCCCTTGGGGACAGCCCTCGGTGTCGGGTCCCTTCCAGGCACGACCCCTGGGTGCCAGGGTTTGCACAACACGGTGAGCCGGTCGGGCGGTCCACACGCAGGGGCTTGATTCGGGGGCTTCTCTGGGCACCAGGGGACACATGCTCCTGGGGGTGGACGCCCACTCGTTCGAGGTGTTTCGGAGGGACTCATGCAGCCCCTCGTCCTCTGTGCCGGGCACCGCCAGGGCTCCTTTCCGACGCGGCTCCCACCCTCTCTGGCCACCAGCTCAGACTCCCCGGAGGCCACTTGCTTCTTCACTGACCGGGTGGCAGGTGGGGGCGGCAGGTACCTACCCCGTGAAAACACCCAGGCTGACTGTCTGGTCTGCCCTCTTCCCCCGAGACAGACCCCAGCCCGTTGGCTCCGCCCGGCTGCCCTGGCACTAGGGGCTCGAGTCTGTGACACAGGAGGGGGCACGTGGAGTGTGACACAACCTCAGAGTGCAGTGATGTTGTCTGGATAACTCTCTGTGCCACAGGGGGTTTCTCAGTCGTTTTCCTTTCCAGTCTGAAGGTAGACGCTGCTCCCCGGGGGGTGACTGAGCTCCCAGGTTCCTGCGTGGCGGCGTGGTGACCGCCACCCTTCACACCCAGGGGCCTCATCCTCCCCAGGCCAGCCTGGGACACGTGACTCTGAATGGCAGTGAATGAGATGATGCGACGTGTGTGTCTGGTGCCACGGACGTCCTGGGAAGGTCAGTTAGCTGCCGGGCTAGCGCTGCTGACATGGGCACACGCAGAGCTGGGGAGGACTTTTTCAGGGTTTACTCAAACCAAACTGGTGACGTCACCAGGAGCAAGCTCTCAGGCACCCCCGGGGGGACAGTTGCGCCGTTTCCTTTCTGCCTTTGGGGTTGAGGAGAGGGGGCCGGGAGGACGAGGGAAGGCAGGAGAAAGCCAGGCCGAGGCGCGGGATCTGACACCTGGAGAGGTGCCGAGACGGTGCGCCCTCTGGAGGGCGATTGGCTCACTGCGCAGCTGCACAGCCCTGTGGACCTAGATGCGCGGACACGAAGGGCAGGGCCGGCTTCGGGCGGAGGTACCCCCTTCACTACAGAGCCTCTGGCCTGGGACGCCCCAGCGTGACCTGCCCGGGTAGGGACCCTGGGAGCTCTCTTTCCGTGGGGTCCGTCTTTTGGCCCAGAACATCCATTTTGGGTGAGTTTCCGCAGGTGGACGTGTTCACTGTAATTGGACAAAACGTGCAGGTGAAACCGTGTGCCACTGGCTCGTCATGCCATCTCACGGGGGAGTGGGCGGGGCTTTATTAAACACGGGGGGAGTGGGCGGGGCTACCTGCAGCACCGCAGACTGGAGGCCGCACCGTGATTCTGTCCCTGGGCGTCTCTTGGGGACAAGAGACGCCCAGGGACAGACCCATGTGGGTCTGGGGAAGACCCATGTGGCGGGCATGCGGGCAGCTGTCCATGGTACCAGGTGTCCGGGATGTCCCCCGCGCCCCCATGTGTGCGGACCAGCAGGGCCGGACCTTCCGTCTCATCCTGGAGAGCCGGCCGGGGCACCTATCCTCCGTGTCCAGTTCCTCGGCTTGCCTGTCAGAGTTTCGGGGTCCTGGGCACATATTCGGGGAGCACTTTTCCTTCCACCTCCCGCTTTTCCTGGAGTCGGCCAGGCCCCCACCAGCCCCGTCTTGAAGCACGCTCCGGGCGTGTCCTGCCGCCCCGGGTCCCTGCTGGCGCGGCCGCTCGCAGAGAGACCCTGTCCCACCCCGGGCCCCCAGCCAGGCTGCGCGGACTCTGCTGCGAGTGTCCGGCCCCTGGGAGGCATGGAGGGTGGGGGCTGGGACCCTTTCCTGATGTGGAGGCGGTGGTCCCGCCCGTGGGGGCGGTGGCTCATGCACCAGACTTCACACGCCGCCCTGCACACCCTCTGCCCGTTGTGACTGACACACACACACGGGTGCTTCTGCGGCTGCGGAGTCGGAATCCATCCTGTGTCTCCAGGGACGCGCCGAATGCCCGCCAGGGAGTCGCCGCCTCTTCCACGGCAGCGGAGGGACGGCACCCGGGGAAGGACCACGGAGGGGGCAGGGCAGAGGGCGTGCGGGGCGGCGTGTGAAGTCTGGCGCGCCGGCCACCCAGCTGCTGTTTGAGGAACGAGCCGACCGCGTCTGTTCTTAGCCTGGTTTTGCTGCTGGGCCGCGATAAGGCAGTGACACCTGCGTGCTGCTTGCAGGCTGGGCCCCGGGGAAGCTCCTCCGCGTGTCGGTCTCGTGGTCCCGGCAGCAGTGGGTCCCTGTCCCGTCCATCGGGAGGCTGGGTTGGCCATCTGCAGAGAGAGGGAGCTCGTGGGGACGTGCAGGCAGGTGGGGCTGAGGGGAGGCTGAGCCGAGCCCAAGGCTGCCGCCGCTGTCAGCTGGTGGGCCGCTGTCAGGGTCTCCCAGACCACACCTCCCTCTTACCCCCCCATCTTGAAGGGTCTGTGCCATGTCCCCCCGAGGGTTGTTCTCCTGTTCAGAGTGGTCACAGCCACAGTGGCGGTGGACTCCTGTGCACGCCTGTGTGCGCGGGTGTGTGCATGGCAGGTCGCGCCCTGCAGGGGGGGCGTGGCTGGCAGGGCTGGCTGAGCAGGTGGGCCATGAGCTCGCCCGAGGCTTGCACCCCTGCGTGGGAGACTTGGGGCCCAGGTGTCAAGCTGCATGTTTTTTTTTTTTTTCTGGTCTGTACTGTGCATTTAAGAACATTTGGTGGCATCGATACTTTAAAAAAAATCCTTCGTTATTTCCCCTGGACTAATTTTATCTGGTGGTAAATCTGTCTGACGGCTTCATGCGTTCGATGAAGATAACACAACGGTAAATGCGCGGGTGACTGCGAGCACGGGTGACACAAGCCCCTTCTGCCCAGTCACCGAGGGCCACAGCGGGGCAGCTCGCTCGCATCTCCTCGGAGGAGGGAGGAGGAGGGAGGCTCTTACTTCCCGGCTCACACTTGGGGCCCGTGTGTGACCTCCCCTTTACCATTCAGAGGACACATTTTTAAAACAAACGACCCTGGGGAGCTAGACTAGAAGGGGCTCCGACTGCCCCACCCCACTGTTTTGAAGGTGAGTGCCTGCCCCTCCTTCCCCTGCACCCGCCGTGGGCTCCAGGCCTGGCCCTGAAGGCAACATTGTGTCACAGGCGAAGCCCCGATCTGAGCGTGTGCTCTTCTACACTTGAAACATTCACGCACGGGGTTTAGTTGAAAGTAAAAGGGAAAACCAGGACGCACAGGGTGGTTTATTCTCGGCCCCAGCCCCGGAGGATGGGCGGGAGAACACCTCAGCCTCGGGGGCGCAGACGCTCCGGCAGCCACCAGTGCCCCGGGGGCTGCGCCCGGCCGGGCAGCCGTCCCACTGGGGAGACCGAGTCAGCGTCGGCGTGCAGTGGGCGCGTTGCTCTTCAGGTTTTGTTTTCCTTGCCGGATCCCTGGGTGAACAGTTGTGCTTCTTCTTTGCTCCTGACTTCCCCGCCCACCCACCCTTCAGTCCAGTCCTGGTTTTGAGAAGTCCGCATCGGTGGCTTTATTTTCAGCGCTCTAAATCCGGCCGCGCAAACACAGTGAGCCCGGGCCTGCGGGTTTGGCAGGGATCCCCGGCTGCTATTTTAGATGTGCCAGAAGCCTTCCTGGAAGTCGGTCCGGGTTTCCTCCGATTAGGCTGTGAGCCTGGGATCTCAGAGCAGTGGGTGGGGGCTGTCGACTGGAAGATTCTGCCCCTCCCTCCCGATTTCATGCCCTGGGCGGGGCAGGGCCCAGGGCAGTCCCCCCTCCGGAGAGACCAGGGACAGCGGCTCCGAGGTAGGGGCAGCACGCTGGGACCTTCCCGCCCGCTGCGGCGCCTGTGCAGATGGACGGTGTCCATCCTGGGAGGGAACCGTGCTCACAGGTGGGGGATGCACATGCACTGCCATGGCAATAAGCAGGCGTGCGGCTGGCACGGCCTCCACACCTGTCCACGGCCTCGACCTGGGATGGGCTGGCGTCCAGCTGGGGCTCCCAGGAGCCTGCCGCCTTGATTCACCCCTCTTCCTCCTCCCTCCCCGGCCACACAGCAGGCCGGGCCTCAGCTACTCCAGCATCCCCTGTGGATGCGCCAGGTCCCCTGTCGGCGAGGGCCGCGTGGAGGGCGCCGGGGAGCACTCCGTTACCTGGTGCTGAGGGCGCACGTCAGCGGCAGAGGCCTCAAGGGGGGAGAGCCGGGCCTCCTGCTCTGGGGACCCGCGGCTCAGTTTCCTGCCGCCTCGTCCTCACAGCGGCCTCCGCCCCCTCTCCCCCACTGGCCCCCAGCTCACCCACTGGGATGCAGCCCTGACTGAGCTCAGGGACAGCGGGAAGCTGGGGACATCCGGGGAACTTCGAGGCGAGGCGTAGATGCCAAGTTAAATTTCCTGGAAGCCAACATTCCGTGTGCGTGAAGCTTTGCAGAGAAATGAGCACCGTCTCGAGAGTCCGGGGGCCAGGTATCCGGCCACAGGGAGACAGTGCGGCTGGGGCTGCACGGCTTTCCTCAGAGGCTGAGAGCTGCCCCGCAGCGGGGGTCTGATGCCAAGCGCACATAGCGAGTCTGGCTCTGAATGTCCCCCGGGGGCTTTGCTGGGAGATGTGTTATGTGTCCAAAGCCCGATCATGGGGGGCCTTCTGGCGGGTGCCACATGGGGACTGGTCCCCCAGTACCCGGCGATCACCATCTGTGAAGGCGCACCCCACCACCCACTCGCCTGCCCCCCCACATCAACGTGGAGCCCCCCCTTCCCTCTGCCCCATCACCTGGACACCTGCCCTTCTCACGTAGCTGTTCAGGGGGGCTGCCCCTCCACCCTTCCGTCTCCTCCCTCCCCGTCCCTCCCTCCCTCTCCCTCCCTCCCTCCCTCCCTCTCCCTCCCCCTCCCTCCCGTACCTCCACCACCTGGGTCCAGGTCACGGCTTGTCTCTGACACCCCTCTCGCCGTCCCCCCGGCCTGGGCACTGTCCCCGGCCGTCTGCTCCTCGTTTTCCAGGTCCTGGTCCCTCAGTGCCAGTCCCTCAGAGACACCCTGCTGACAACCGCTGCCCCCCCCCCCCCCCCCCCCCCGGGCAGCCTCTCCCTGCCCAGCTTCTGTTGGGGCATTTCCTGACAGCTCGCTTGTGGGCCCATCTTCCCAGGACTGCCGTTTCTCCGGGGTGGGGCGGGGCTGGCCTCTGGTGGCTGTGGAACTCTCGGAGCGCTGGGGCCCAGGCAGGTGCCGCACCTGGGACAGGTCTCGTAGGCAGTGCCTCAGGGGCATTCTGTGACTCACTGGACTACTTCGTGGATGTGACGGAGGGGGACGAGCACTGTGAACCTGTGGAAGATACATGGTGGGGAGTGCATCCCCTTTGGAGGGAGAGGTGTTTGCTGTCGGCTCGGGGGTCCTGGAGCAGCTGCTGGGCCCCGCTCCCAGGCACGTGGTCTCACCCGTGAGAAGCGGCCCATTGGGGGCCCGGGAGGTGAGGGCGCCCGGGTCAGCTGTGTTGAGCGGGTCCCCCAGACCCGCACGTGGGGGTGAGGGGCGGAGACGGCCGGCTGGGGGAGGCTGCCCCGCGTGCTCGGAGGCTGCAGCGGGGCTGGGCCCAGGGCCCGTGGCGGCTGGGCCCCCTCTTCTTCCTGGCATCCTCTGCGTCCGGGGCATCGGAGAGGAGCGGGACGTCAGAGCCCTCTGTTCCGCGGTGCCGGGTGTCCCACCGTGAACATGGGGTTTCGGAACCCAGCCTCCCCTCCCTGACTTGGCTGGCGGGGTTCGGGCAAGTGACCCGTGGCGGGAAATGGCACAGTCAGCCCTGACAGGGTCAGCCCTGGGGAGCCGGCAGCCTCCTGGCTCTCCCCACCCGTGAGCGTGGGCCGCCGGGACCCCCTGGCTGGGGTGGGCCTGTCCGGCCGGCAGGGGCCTGGAGATGAGGAGGGTCACTGTTGGGGGCCCCTCGGAGTCCTGGGCAGCGTGGGCCTGAGGGTTTAGGGGGCAGAACGCAGACGCGGCCCCGGGATGGCCGTGCGGGCCCAGGAGCCCCACTTTCTCTGGGGCAGCCGTGATGCCCGCCGAGAGCGGTGCCCACCAGCGGCCCGTCCGTCCATCCCTCTGTCCTCCGGTGCGGAAACCGGCCCCCTGGGGCGTCTCGGCCTTGCACCCAGTCGGCCGCGCGTCTCACTCCGTGTCCCCTCCTGTCTTACAGACGCCTTCGTGAACAGCCAGGAATGGACGCTCAGCCGCTCCGTCCCGGAGCTCAAAGTGGTGAGTGCTTCCCCCGGCCGCGGCGGCCGTCCGTCCATCCCCTCGAGTGTGTGTGTGGCGGGGGGGGGGCTTCCGCACAGGCGGGGCGACCTGTGGGCACACCCAGGCCCACAGCCCCGAGGCCCCGAGGTGGAGCTCACCTCTGGGTGGGGGTGTCCCTGGGAGGGCTGGGACCTCGTGTGCACGGGGATGGGGGTCTGTCTGTGTTTTGCTGTCGTGTGTGTGTGTGTGTGTCTGATTTCTCTCTCTCTCACACACACACACACACGCATGCGCATGCACACACACACACACACACACGACCTCACTCGCCCTTTGCCGGAGGTCACGGGGAGTCCCCCTGACGAGTCAGTCCCCGTGACGAGTCAGTCCCCCTGATGAGTCCCTGAGCTCCGGAGCTCGCCCGTAGACAACGGGGCTGGTTTTTCACTGCATTGCATGAAGTAGGGGCGTATTATTAAAGGAAGGATTTTGTGTTACGGACTTTGAATATTCTTCCAGTGAGATTATTTAAAGCTTCAAGTCAGCGCATGGAAAATGCCCCGGGTCTCTCACAGCCACACCTGTGAGCACCCGCCCCTGGTGCCTCCGCTCAAGGGGGGAGGAAGGGCCACATGCCGCCTGACGGGGCCCTGCTCTTTGCCGTGAAACGGTGGTATTTGGGGACACGTCTCTGTATGTGTTTATGTGTATGGGTGCTTGTGTGTATATGCATGTGCACACATGTACGTGCACATGTGCGTGCTTGCACCTGCATGCATGTGTGTATGTGTGTGCAGGTGCACGTGCACTTGTGTATCTGTGGCGTGTGTATAAGTGCACAGGTGTGTATACCTGTCCGTGTGTGTATGCACGCGTGTGTAACCCTCCGAGGCGGGGCTCTGGCGGCACGGTGGAAGCAGAGACGTGCCCCTGGTCTGGCGTACACGGATGGAGCTCGGCCCCGGTGCGGGCCTGCCCCGCGCTGTAGGGTCGGCGTTTATCAGCAGCCCCGGCCTGCCTGCCCCGGGACCCCCAGGGACCTCCAGAGGCCCTTGGACACCTTCCCCTGGCTGGACACAGGGCGGGGGATAGGACCCTCGGGTGGCTCACTGCTGAGACAAGGAGGTCGTGCAACAAGGAATGTCCCGACTTTGAAGAGGCGTGTAAGACTTTTAAGAGTGATTTTTGTCACCAGGAAACACATCATTTTCTTAGAGGAGGAGGACATGTGGGGACCCACCCTGAAATTGGGGGCCACGGTAGCCGGCCCCCCCTGCCGCCAGCAGAGCACTGACCTTCTCTGGGGCACCTGCCAGTGGGCTTCCTTCCTTGTGGGAGACACAGGGCCCATCAGCCCCGTGCCAGCCTCGGGAGCCAGGGTCTGCAGGCCTGACCCACACATGGCCACCACCTCCTGTCGTGTCCTGGAGTGCTGCCCCGTGCGTGGTCCGGAAGTGCCTGTTGGGCGGATGCCGCACACTGGTGCCGAGGTTACCGGGGGTTTGTTGGGGAAATCAGCCAGTTTCTCTCACACACACACTCACACCCACACTCACTCGTGAGACCACAGTGCCGCCCGGGTCCTGCTGGGGACTAGAACACGGGAATGACATCTCGGTGACAACAGCGATGACCGTCCCCACGAGGCTCCTCCGTGCGGGCGTGTGGTGGGCACTTCGCCTGTCGCCGCACTTCCTCCCGACCACTCCCTCCGCAGACGGGGAAGCGGGGGCTCAGGGGCTGCAAGAACTGGCCCGAGCACCCGGTCACAGGCAAGGGCGGCGCCGGGGGTGAGCGGGAGCGTGACCGGCACCAGCCCTGCCGGAAGCACTTCCCACCCTGTGAGGACACGTGCTCCGTCTTCGCCGTCCCCTGTGGTGTCCCCTGCCCCACGCGACTGGGGAGCACTGACGTGTGGCTTGTGCGACGGAGGGGCTGAATTTCCCATTGTTGCCTATTTAGTTTAAATTGGCGTGGTCACCTGCGGCCAGCGGCCATGCGACTGACTGACGGCCTGCTGAGGTCCGAACCCTCGGACTCGGGCCTGGTTGTGAGAGTCGGCGGTGTCCAGGGCGCCGCCGGAGCCCCCGGCACCAGGCCGCCGGTAATCGAGGTGTGGCTCACCTCCGCAGACCGCCTCGGCCGGCGCCGGGACAGCGCGCAGCGGTCTGAGGTGAAGGCCGGGGCAGGCAGAGGTGGTTCCGTCGAGGGGCGGCATGGACTCGGCTCCCCCAGAGTGACTGCCTGAGAGTTAGCTGGGGTTCGCCGCTGGGGTCCACCCCACCCGTGGACGAGGATGTGTGAGTGACTCCGCAGGACTCAAGGGGACGTTCTTTGCGTCCTGCCCCGACCTGTGGGTGGGCGGCTGGCTTGCTCTGCCGCAGGTGGGTGCCTGCCCGGCGGCGGCGGCAGCAGACAGCTCAGCCTGTGGGGCAGAGGCGTGCCGTGCCACAGAGCCACCCGCACCGGCAGAAGGCGCCCCCTTGTTCAGAGACGGCCCCTGTGTGTCCGTCCACAGGGCTGCGGCCGTCTCCTGCCCCAGTGTCGCCCTCCCCCCCCCACACTCACACACGCAGGTGGCCCCTTAGGTCAGTGCCTTCGGAACCCCCGACCCCACTGCACGAACGCGGCAGCTGAGCGACATAATAGCACGCCTCCAATGGGCTCTTTATGTTGTGCTTCGAGATCCGTCTTCTGGAATCTGCCAGAGAAAGAAGTCTCACTGTTTGCTCTCTCCTCAAGAGCGCTGGTACCATGCCTTATGGGTCCTGAAGTCGTGCTGGGGTTAGGTCACCGGCGACGGCTGCACTTGGTGCCGTTGTGGAGCCGCAGGCCGGGCCTGGGTGCCGGGCGCACGGTGAATGCTGTTGTCTGAGCAGGAGGGTGGAGACCCCGGGCGCCGAGCCCGTGCAGGGGCGTGTCGGCCAGCCGCTCGTCACGTCCTGCTTGTGTGTGTGCGACGAGTTCCCACCTGGAGTTTTTACTGGGAGCCTGGGCCTCCTTCCCAGCCAGCGGCAGGCGCAGCCGGTGAGCAGGGACGTTTGGGACACACGCTCCCCTTCCTCCTGGGAGGCGGCGACAGCGAGCTCTCGTCCGGCTGGCCTGTGGCCCTGCTCAGAGGGTGACAACAGCTGGCGGTCACGGCCCTGTCCACCTGGAACGCATAGGTCTGTCCCAGAATTGCCAGGACGCCCTCACCACGCTGCCTCAGCGCTCCCCACGGAGCCCGGACACCCCGGCTGGGCCGCACGCACACTGCGGTTTGCGCCGGGGGGCAGCTCCTGGGCCCCGGGCAGCCGCGCCGCTGACGGCACGTCCTCAGTTGTCGTTTCGTTTCCTCTGCGAGGCCGGCTGCTGGTCTGTCCCATCCCCTGCCCCCCGGCCCGAGGGATCTGTGCTTCCCGAGGGGCCGGCCCGAGCTCTGCAAGTCGTGGGCACGCACAGGAGAGGGGCTGTTGCCGCGCTCAGAAAGCCCAGCTGCTGGGTGTGTGATGCTGAGCGTTTTCCTCCTCGGCGAAGAGAAGCTCTGATCTTAATTAAAAATTTAGTTCCGTGGCACACTGTTCCGGGTTTCCTCAGCGTGAAGCTGACAAACTGCGGGTGCCCTTGAGCGGAAGAATAATTGATAGGGAGAAGTTCTGGGATTACAGAGGCCCGAGGCAGGAAGACAGCACGGTCGAAGCAGGAAGGGAAATGGCTTTATTTAGGATCTGCCCAAGGCTGGCGCTCGGCCCTGGGAATGCAGCCACCCGTCCATGCTGCCTGGTGTCGGGGTCATTCGCTTGCTCGCTTGCTCATTCACTCATTTGTTCATTCACTCATTTCATTCACTCATTCACCCACATTCACTCATGCACACAGTTGTGCGCTCATTCATTCACTCGTCCATTCATTCATGCACCCAGTCATTCATTCACTCATTCGCTCACTCAGGCACTCATGTTCACTGATGCACTCAGTTGTTCACTCATTCATGCACTGTCATTCATTCCTTCACTCATGCACTCAGTTGATTCACTGTTCACTCATTCACTCACGCAGTCACTCACTCGTGCAGTTATTCATTCATGCACTCATTCGTTCATACGCTCATTCAACCAGTGCTGCCGAGAGTCTGCCTGGGGCTGGCCTCCCCGCTGGCAGACATGGGCGGGTCTCTTGTTTTGCTTTGTCTCTCTTAAAGAGCGGATCTGGTCACAATGAAACACAGACGGGAGATTCCTAGTGGGGGAGGAAAAGATGGAAAGGTGGGAAGGTGTTCTTCAGAGGCAGCTCCCCGGAGAAGGTGGGGGAGGAGGGAGACCCTGAGCAAACCCGGGGGAAGGGAAGGCCCAGGTTCGCGGGAACGTCGGAGCTGGGGGTGCCCACCTCCCGCCCAGGTATCTGGCCGTGGTCTCGGGAGCCCGTCCTGAAGATGGCCTTGGCCTAAGTAAAGCCAATGGCGCGCACACCCGCCTGGTCACTGCAGCCTGCTCTCACGGCACCCTGACTCTCGAGGGGAGCTCTGCATCTGGGAAGACCGGGGTCCCTGTTCTTCGTCCCTCGGCTGGCTCCCCGTGTTCAGAGCAGCTGCCTAGCTCTCAGGCTCGCTCAGCCTGTGCAGGCTGCACCCCTCCGGGCCCTCCCCGCGGGGTCATTCACCCCTGTGGCGCTCTTCCCCATCATCTGACCCGGCTCCAAACTCCCACCCCGCAGCCGTGATCGAGATGCCTGGGACGTGCTCCTCAGCCCCGCATGCTCTGGTCGGCCCCGAACCCCACGCTCAGGGTGCAGAGGGTTCACAATGCACGGTGCGCCAGCTCAGGCTCCTTCCCTGGTGGACCCACTGCCTGGGCTCTCCAGGAGGGGCCTCGGCCCGTGCAGGGGGATCTGGGGAGGCCGGCGGAAGAGGACCTGCTGACGAGGGGCCTCGGCCCTTCCCCTCTGGCAGAAGGACTTCCTCAGCCCGTGTCCGACCCTCCAGCCTACACGTGTCCGTGATCCCGCGTAGACCTGCTGCCCGATGAACGCGCTCCGCTTGCAGCCGGCCGGGCGGGCTGGTGTGCCGGTCCCTAACGGTCGTCCCTTGCTCTGTTTCAGGGGATCGTGGGCAACCTGGCCAGCGGCAAGTCGGCGCTGGTGCACCGCTACCTGACCGGCACCTACGTCCAGGAGGAGTCTCCCGAAGGTACGCCGTCGGGCGGGCAGGCTCCCGCTTAGCAGAGCTTAGCTTTGTAATGTTCCCTGTAACTGCACCCTGAATCGTTACCCTGACGGGTCAGCTGTCTAGAGAGTAATCAGGCACCGGGCAGGGGAGGTCCGTAGGCGCATTGTTCCTCCCGTAGTGCTCGTAGCCGGCCCCTCAGAGTCGCTGCGGCATTTGGAGCAAGAATAAGACCGTGAAATGCTCTTGAACCCATTTCTTCCCTGCTAGCGGCCCTTGCAGACGGTAGTCCAGCCTCACGCCCTGAGACACTGCTCGGCCAGTGCTCTGCTCTGGATGCTGAGCTTATGCATAACTTGCGTGTCTCGTGGCTCAGCCCCGGACGCGGGCCATTCCGGAAACCGCGTGCTGGAGTGTGTCCCCCTCTGTGTTGTGCTACGCGTAGGTCACGATGATTTTGCACGAAAGTAAGGTATTTCACGTGCCGGCAGGTTTTTCCTTCTTCAGATAAAACAGTTTTATTTTCGCTTTAACCTCAGCACGGTAACGATAGGCGCCCACGCAGTCCCCGTGTAGTTTTTCTAAGTTATATTTTCTCTCCCTGTAACCTTTTGGAATCCAACTCTGAGACACTGAATTTCTGGTTCCTTCTCTCTCTCACTGGCTGTTCCCTTCTTTGCAGAAATGGACGCAGGTAACTATGCACTTTCCTCGTGGTAGCGCTTGTCTCGTGCGGAGAGGCCAGCCCCGCGCCGCAGCGCCCCTCCCTCCCCGTCCTGTGCCTCATCCTGTTGGGTTTCGTTTTGCCTTTTTCTTTTAAGTTCCACATCCACCCTGTTGCGTCCCTTAGCTGTGTTCTTAGCCGTAGTCCGAGTAGCTTCCCGTGTTGCCTGTAACACCTGTTCTAGTGTTTAACCCCCGCCCCGGGGACCGGGACCCGGCAGGGAAGTGCGGGGCGGGGGGGGGGGGGGAGGCGGGTGCTCTGGTCTCCGCTCGGGGCTCTGCCGTGAGTTCGTGGGGCTTCGCCAGCGTGCACGAGCCCCGTGACGGCCGCACCAGGGAGAGGCTGAGCGGACGGCTCCGAGAGGCCGGGGGGGAGCACAGAGGCGTGGAGGTGGGATTCAACAAGGAAACAGGTGCCGTCCAGGGAGAGGTGCGGGCAGGTGCCAGGAGGCCACATGGTCTGGAGAGAGGGGAGCGGTGGGTGGAGCGTGGGCGGGCTTTCTGCCCTCCCCCCGGGTCTGTCCCCGTGTGGACTGCAGTCTGCCTGCCTCAGCTCCGGTGTGGCTGTGACTTCCCCCGAGTCCGGTTTTCCGTGTGTCCCGTGGGTGCGGCTGCTGTGGAGGCTGGAGATGCCCATAGGGGGTGGGGTGGGGGGGGCCTGGGCAGCCTGCCTGCAGGGGAACAGTCACCTCCTCACCTGCACCCCCCGGCGCTCCGGTTCCAGCCCCGCCCGACTTTGTCACAGTGCCCCTGCCCCTCTGCCAGTCAGTCCCACCTCTGGCGTGGTCGGCGCTGGAGTCGCCAGCGGTCTCACTCGGGGACACCTCCCCCTTCCCGTGTCACTTGTGCTGTGGCTGTGCCTCTCCCCTTTGCGCGGGTCCTGTCTCCTCACTCACCGGGGGGCCCAGCCTTGGTGTCTTTGCCTCTGGCCTCGAGTGTCGGGGGCGCGGAGGCATCTCTGTCGCGTGTTCTCGTTCACGGGACGGTGAAGCTGTACCCCGACTACCATCTCGTGACAGCCCATCACTCGGTCTTTCAAGCACCATGCTCGACTCCACTGACTTCCGTGGTGTCGCGTGTAGCTTTTCAGGTGCGTGGTTTTAGCGGGTAGGGGAGCCTGCACGTGTGTGTGTGTGTGTGTGTGAGAGAGAGAGAGAGAGAGAAAGGGTGTTCCTCTTTCCTCCGCACAGTGAATAAGTGTCCCGTTCCCCCGAGGGCCCCGTGCCCAGGGCCTCCTGGGGCAGGGGCAGGAGCAGGATGGCCCACGGCCGCCTGGCCCCGGCCCGCTCGCCGACTGCCTCCAGGGCAAGGGGATTCGGGGTGCTGGGAGCTGGGAGCGGCCCACCCGCCGGGGGCGCCCCACCTGCCGTTTGCTGGGGCCTCCGGGGCTGACCTGTGCCTGGAAGCCCCTCCGCCCCCTCGAGTCCCCGTCCCCGGGGGCCGGTCACCCGTGCCTGCCCGGACGCAGGCAGGTGGCCGTGCCTTTGTCCCCTGAACCAGACCGCCAGACCGGAAGCTGACTCCCGCGTCCTGTCCACGGGGCCCCGGGCGGGCCTCCGGACGGCAGCGGGAAGGAACTGTGGCGGTTGCTTCTGGAAGCAGATGAGAAAAGCCTTGATTCCTCGCTGTCTCCACACACCGAGGTGTTTTCCCCCGTCAGTGCGCCCATCTCGGCGCGGTGGTTTCCGATCTCGTGGAGCGCGTCGGTGCTGACAGCCGCCTGCCGCCCCCCACCCCCCGCCCCCCGCCCCGTGCCGTCCCTGAGGAGTGTGTTCATGGGCCGCGGCGTGGGGCTGCCCTGCATCCCCGCCCGGGTGCACACAGACCGCCGGAGCCCTGGCTCCCTCTCCTGGCTGTGCGGGAGGTAGTCGGCCGAGGGCAGCTCAGCCCCCGCTGGGACCCTGCCGTGAAGACCAAGGCTCACGGCAGCCCCCGCAGAGGGCGGCGGTGATGAGGGCGCCTGGCCGAGGCGCTGGGCTCGGAGTGAGCTGGGAGGCCTCTCCCTTTCTTGGTCTTACTGCCACCCTCTCCTTTACACTGGTCCTCTCGTAGCTGTGGGGGCGGTCCCCTGCCGCGGGCGCACGTGGGCGGGACTTCCAGTGGCAGGCCCTCCAGTGGCAGGCCCGTTGCCGTGGGCGGCGGCGGCCCGCCCATGCACAGGGCACGTTGCGCTCCCTGCCCGTCTCCTGCCCGCCCTGGTGGGTCTGCGGACTGAGCGAGCGTGCTGGCGCCCTTCAGCGGCCCTGCCCCGGGCCGGGGATCCGCGGGTTGCCCTGGCGGGGAGGCCTCCCTGTTTTCAGAAGAGTTCTCTCTCTCCGCGGAAACCGTCGGGCGACCTCCCGACCCCCGCCAAGCGGAACGTCTGTGATTCCAGCTGGAGCTGGAGGACAGTGGGGCGGGGGGGGGGGGGGGGGGGGGGGCGGTAGTATGTGTGTGTTCAGTGTGCGGCTTGGGTTGGCGTTTCACCCCCGAAGCAGGGGGAGCTGACTCACACAACCTGGGGCGTCTCAGAGACACGGTTTCAGCGACAGTGGATTTAAATGTTACGTGTTTCTCAGCTGGTGAATTGCTGACGCCGGAGTAGGGCGCTCAGGACGGGGCCTGGGGTTCCGTGAACGTGATCCAGAGAGTCAAGTTCTAGCGGCGAGTGTGCTTCTAAGAGTGTGTGTGTGTGTGTGTGTGTGTGTGTGTGGCGTGCACGTGCGCCTGCCGAGTCCCAGGGCTGCCGTAACTCACCCCACGGACCCGGTGTTTAAAACGGAGGGAGTCTGTTCTCGGCCTGGAGGCCGGAGCCCGAGACCGGGCGTCGGCGGGGCCGGCTCCTCCCGGAGCTCCGAGGGCACACGGGCTGCCGGCCCCTGCCGGTGCCCCCGGGCCTGTGTGCGTGTCACTCCCGTCTCTGCCTGCCGCTCTCACCCCGTGGCCTCGTCCGTGTGTCCGAGTTCCCTCTTCTCGTGGGGGACACCAGTCTCTGGGTCTGGGGCCCACCCTCCTCTGTTTGACCTCATCTGCAAGGATCCTAGTTCCAGATAAGGTCAGGGCAGGTAATGGGGGTGCACACTGGAACCTGACTTCCTGGGGATGAGTTCAGCCCACAGCAGTGTGCACGCACACACACACACACACACACACACACAGGGGTTAAACAGAAGCTGCTCTCACAGCTGAGGACGTTGCCCCAGCGACCTCCTGGGGACAGGAAGGGTGGGTCGTTGCCCCGGGCCGTCCGGCAGTGCTCACCGCCTGCGTTCTTGAGCTTCACCCAGACCCCTCAGGGTACGTGTGGCCCTCACACCTCTGATGGGCACACCACAGAGTGGCAGCTGCCATCCGGTTCAGGGAGGGGGGATGGATGGAAAATGACTCCCGGCCCTTAGGGCCCCACTCGTGGCTGCTGGTGGGACTGGGGAGTGACATTGTGTAATTTGAGTCCCTCCCCCTCCCTCGAGTGTCGATGTCCTTCACATCCCCTGCGTGCCTGGCACAGACGCCCCGTGACCGCCGCTCGATGTTTTAACTCTCCCCCTTCAGAAAAGAAAAGGAAAGAAAACCAGGTCATTCGGTTTGCGTGGGAATTTGAAGCCAGGACCTGCCCTGAGACACCTCCCGCCATGCAGGCTGGGACGCCCCACCTGGGCGCGCTCCACTGTGCAGAGCGGCCTGTGTGCGAGGAACTGAGGAATAGTGGGGGTGCCCTGGAGTCCCCCACTTCCTGTGTCCCTGCCGGGGCCCGCCAGCCCGGGAGCTGAGGTGTCTGTCGGTGGGAACCAGGCACGAGATTCAAGCAGGATCAGGGCTGACTGTGTGCACATGTGTGCACGAGCATGGGCGTGCATGTGTGCACGCACACCACAGGCAGCTGCTGATGACTTACAAAAGATGGCAGCGTCCCAGGGTTCAGACGCTTTGACCTGGTGAAGTCTTTGGTGACTGACCCAGGCCAGACATGGAAGCCGGTCAGCCCACTGGGGAGCCTTCCACCCCCCCGGGCGGCTTCCCGAGGCCCCGGGATGGGGCAGGGGAGGGCCCCGAGGCGGGATCTAGGCTCCGGCAGCGGCCCGAGTGCGCCGGCTGGGGGGCGTGCGCCTGGCGTCTGGACGTGGCAGGGTCCCATCCCTGCACCTGTGGCCGGCGTCCGTGACCCTTTTCTGAGTCCCCTTTCATGCTGTGTGGCTTGCGTTGGGAAACAGCACCACCGCAGGTGAAACAAGAGCTGGCCCTTGCTGTGCGCGGGCTGCTTGAGTGGGTCCAGGGAGTGTGTGTGACGCTGTGGCGGGGGGTTGCTGCGGTAACAGAAACCACGTCACAGCCTGTCCTCACCTGCACGCCAAGGGGAGGGGACTGGATGGGGGGGCCTGAAGAAGGGAGGGAGGGTGGAGCCCCGTCAGGCGCGGGGTACCCAGGCAGGTGTGAGTGTGTCACTTCAGAGTGGGTCGGGCTGGCTGGCGACCACCTCTCCCCTTGCAGCCCAGGGACGGAGAGAGACGCCCTGGTTCTGGGGAGCGGCCGGGCAGGTGGCCCTGAAGGGGGAGGGATGGATGAGGGCGGCCAGGCACCAGGGCTCCTAGTAATCATCACATCAGTGCCAGCTTTGCAGAGGGACGGGACGGGACAGGTGGGGGGAGTCCCCAGACACCCCTGGCCCCGGGAACTCTCACGAGGGTGGGAGCCGGCTCCCCGCCGACCCTCTGCCGCCCGCCAGGAGCAGCCGCTGCCCGGGAGTGCTGCGAAGCGCTGGCTGCAGGGTGCGGTTGGGCTGTCCAGGGCCGGGCGCCCGGGCTCGCACTGGGGCTTGGGCAGGAGCCCGGCGGTGCAGGGTCGCAGATGCAGGCCGAGTGTGTCCTCAGACGTTCCAGATGCAGAGGCGGCCCGGGCCTCGGCAGGGTCCATCCGATTCTGGCCGAGGCGCAGTGACAGGTGCACGCACGTCGGAGGCGGTGCTCACCTTCTGGGGTGTTCTGGGGACCAACCACCCCCCCAGGGTGGGGACAGAAGCCTGGAGCCCAAGCCTGCTGCACTCCTTCCATTCAGGTAGTTACATTGTTTCCATGAGACTGTAACAGTTACAGAGTCCCCCGGGGGAGAATGGAAGGCGACATCCAAACCATGGCCTGCCTGCATCAGCCAGAGAAATGCAGTGTCCACGGCGAGCCCTCCCGGCCTGCAGCCATCGTCACAGGAGGAACTCTGATGCCAGCCCACCCGTGGGTGTGGGCGGCTCCCAGCCTGGGCCGCTCGGGCACCCGCCGGGCCCTGGGCCGGCTGCAGCAGGGCGCCTCACGCTGGACCGCCGGGGGAAGTGCCGAGTTCTCTGGGGGCCAGGCAGTGTGCGAGCCTTTGGGGGCACTCAGGGCGGAGTTCCCAAGATGCTGCCGCTGCGGCCACAGGGAACCTGGGGCTGGGGTGATGCTCGTTGTTACGTTGTGATAATGCTACATCTGCATGATGATGTTACCGCGGTTGCAGTGTTTGTTTAAGAGGGAAACACTCAGGGAACTGAACCAGAGTGGTGAGACTGGGCACGCTGCTGGCTGGCGACGCTGGCGGACTGGCCCAGGAAGACCAGCCCACCCCCCCCCACCCCCTCACCCCCCCGTCCTGAGTTCTGTTTCCTTTCGGTCTTAAAAAGACAGTATTCAGAGGAGAGAACTCTTAATAAGCTTTATTTCTTAAGCTGCTAATTTACATTTTCCTCCAACGTGCTGAGGAAAAGTATGAGGAAATGGAATTTATTCCATTTAACTGTTAGGCCAGCATGGGAGGACATCGAGTTTAACTGTTAGGCAGCCAACCAGCCACTTCTTCGAGCGCTGGTGCAGCTCCTTTCCGAGCGGCAACGCTGTGTTTTCGGAAGATGCTCTGTGGGGGTCTCTGAGGCACCGTGGCGTTGCGTCCGAGCCTTGCACTCGTCCCGGCGGATGCATTCAGGACTCGCGGCTGACGAAGGACAAGGCGGTGCGGCTGGTTCGGTGAACACAGGACGGGGCCCCAGAGTCGTCCCCAGTTCCAGTCTGACGCCCGCCTCTGCCTCCTGTTAGCTTTGGCTTTATTTGCTGGACGTCACAAAAACGTGGGCCCCGCAAAGGGCACTTTTGATGTGTATATATCCGCCGGTTTTTCTTTTTTTAAAGATTATATTATTACTTTTTTAAGATTTTTTTTTAATTTTTGGAGCGGAGAAGGGAGGGAGAGAAACATCAGTGTGGGGTTGCCTCTCACACGCCCCCCCACCCCCCACTGGGGACCTGGCCTGCAGCCCAGGCCTGTGCCCTGCCTGGGCACTGAACCAGCGGCCCTTGGGTTCGCAGGCCGGCGCTCAGTCTGCACCAGCCAGGGCGGCCTGTTTCCAACCTCGGGCTGCTCGCCCACTGACCGGGTCCGACAGCATGGGCGCCGCGGGAATGGGGGGCTGGAAGTCCCGAGCTGAACCCCGAACAGAAGCCGTCCCGGCGGCCTGCCCGCCCGTCACGCGGGCCCGGGCTCTCGGTGTGTGACGCCCGTGGGCTGTCCCTGCGGTGCAGCTCCAAAATCAGTTATGTATGCACAGGGCGTGCTTCAACCAGCCGTTCTCCAAAAATCTCTGGGTCCTCAGGAGACGGCCCCTCAGCGCCCTGGAAGCCCGCTGCTTGGCCAGGAGCCCCGCCCTCCCTGCGGTGCGCGAGGGCCGTCCCCGGGGCCTCCGCTGTCCCACCCTCACAGCGACGGCGGGTCTCCGTGGCTGTGTCCGGAGCGTCGTTTCAGCAGCAGCGGGTTGCGGTTGTCCTGCGCTCCAGGAGCGCGGCCTTGGGCTTCCTCTGCGGAGAGCCTTCAGGTGGTCCGTCGGGGGTTGCTGTCGGAAACGCCGGGCTCTCCTCCCGCTGGGCCGCTGCTGCCGCGAGCCTGCCCGTTAGCTCCCAGATGCCTACTTCTGTCCCTGTGATCTCACGCACTGGGTTTGTTTCCCGCCGTTTCTCAGTGTGGGAAACAGGGGTTTGGCTGTGTCTCTCTGGTCCCTTTTCACACCGTAGTTGTTCTGTCTGCAGTGTTCCCGGTCCCGGTTACAGGGCGGCGGGGGCTGGGCCCCTGGGGCTGCGCAGCCCGAACACCGGACACCGGGAACGGAGGTGGAGGAACCTGTGGCCCCTTTGTCATGACAAATGTCACCCAGGAGAACGGAGGACTCCCCGAGGGGAGTGGGTGACGGATTCCGCAGGGCAGGTCGCAGGGCACTGGGGCTCGGGGTGACGCTGGGAGCTGATTGGCCGGAGGCGAGGCCAGGGTGACGAATCCCCCCTCAGGTGTTGAGGACAGCTCTGAGGTCTGTTCCCCGGTCCCTCTGTTTGCTCTCGTGGGAGAGTAGCCAGGGGGTCGCTCCACCTCAGGGCTCGGGGGGCTGAGACCGAACTCAGGTCAAGACGTGCCCTTTAACCTGCAGAGGCCATGACCTGTGACCGTCGGTCAGGTCCGGGCTACTGCCTTCTGCTCCCTTGGGGGTCTCAGTGGTTGCTGATTGTGGTGGTGGGGGGGCTGGGTCTCGGGGTGGGGGAGAGGGTTTCCGCAGCTAGGATTTAAAGCCAGATGGAATCCAAGTCAGAAAGGAGGACCCTCAGGCTGACCCTGAGCTCAGGGGTCTCCACTTCACCCGCCCCCCCATCATGCCCCATGCCCCCCACCCCTGAGCCCTCGTCTTTCTGACAGCCTGTCCTGAGGCTGCGTGGGGCGTGGAGGCACTTGTGAGGGTTTCCTTCTGCTTCTTGGGGCTTGTTTTCTCCTCCGCCGGCCGTGTTTTTGCTCTGTCCCTTCCTGCCTCCTCCTCCCACTTCCCCCTTCCCCTCCTGCCGCTCTGGGCCTGCTGTCCCCGCGTCCCCCTGGCCCGACCCGCTGGCCCTTCCCTGCTGAGGTGGGCGCTGCCCCGGCCCTGCTCTGGGGTGGCCGCACAGCCCGGGTTTCCCCTCTCTCAGGCCCGTCCGACGTGGGGTGCGGGGAGCCCCCTCTGGCTGGGGCTTCCCAAGGCAGGAGCCCCTCACGGTAGGGGCACCAGGGCAGGGACAGACGGCCACCCTCGTCCCCGTTGGCCAGCCGTCAGTCTCCACCACCTTCGGTGTCGGTTAAACAGGCTCCTCAGAGACCCAGCCTCCCCGGGAAGTCCTGTCCCCGCGGCTGCCACCCGAGTGTCGCCGTGGAAACCACAGCAGCCACCTCACACGCGGCCCTTCCTGTCGGTGCATTTCACAGTAGTTACTTAAGAAGAAGAAATCCGGGAGTTTAAAAAAATTGGCAGAGGAGATGAAATCTGACTTGGTCAAACTTCGTCAACTAAAATGTTACCGATGAAATGTTTTCCCAGTGTTTTAAAGGTCACAATATAAAAACCTCTCCAAAAATGTTAGCAAGTTTGACATCAGTGTTTTTATCGGACCTAAAGGAGTGGAATTAATTTTTAAAGAATTCCCGGCATGTTTGGGATTGAAATTTTTGAGTATTCCCGTAGGGAGAAGTGAAAAGGGTCGTGGTTCCTCCGCCGCGTCCCTCTGGTCCCACTGGACTTCAGGACGCAGCGCAGTCTGGGGGTCAGTGAGGAGGCGAAAGCGTCAGGCAAACCGGTGAAGACGTCTTAGGGGGTGGGAACCTCTGAGCTGTGGCAGCGGCATACCACCCGCCGCCAGGGCCCACCCGAGGCCGGCCCGCACCCGAGGGCAGGGCCGTGGCCGATGGGCAGCGTCCCACTCCAGCGCTGGGGTAGAGCTCCCCCCCTTTCCTGTGCAGAGGGGAAGTGGCTCACCTGGAGATTCACCTGCAAGACCAGTTTTCTTTGTTGGCTTGCGAGGGTAGGAACATGCAGACGAACATGAAAATAAAAACAAAACCGATAGACGGGTGGGTTTCTTGGTCCTGTTTCCCAGCATGGGACTGAGTTTGGGGCCGAAGACGGCCCCTCCTGCGCAGGGCATGGAGTAAGGACACGGCGGCCCCCCCACGTTCCCGAGGCCGCCCCGTGGGCGCTCGACAGTCGCAGCAGGGCCTCAGGGCCCACGCACGGTGGGGCAGGGTCAGGCAGACTGGCCGGAGCAGAGACTCCGGGAAGAGAGGACGGCGGGAGGCCACGTGGCCCAGGGCCTGCCCGCCTGCTCCGCCACGTTTCTTTCTGCAGCCCCAACTGCTACGCAGCAGGGGAGCCTGCCGGCCCTCATTGGGGTGAAGGGACGTGTGTTGTATCCTTGTGTTCATCCCATCCTCACTCCTCACAGCCGGGGTGCGTACGCACCTGGCTGAGTTTTACCTCCTTGCTAAGTCTTTGGGTTCGTGGCAAATGGGTGTAAATATTTCATTTTCTTTTCTTCGTGCGGGTGTACCAGAAGAAATCATACAAGCCAGTTGCAAGTGTCTGGCGTTTGCAAGCATAGAATGTTGAGAAGATACACTGTATCTTTTTTTCTCTTGTTGTTCTATTGCAGTTGTCCCAGATGTGCTGTATCTCGGGGGAGGGGCACGTAGAGCAGCGATTTTTGGAACCAGAGGGGGCCTCAGATGTGAACAGGAATTTTCCCACCTTACAGAGGTGATAAAAGTTAGGTGTGAGGTCCTGGGCCCAAGGCTGCCGAGCCAGAGACCACCGCAGAGCAGGAGGGGGGAGAGGGGGGAGATGGAGCGTGCACGCCTCCAGGGGGGGCAGGAACCTGTCAGCGGGGGGTGTGCTAGTTTCCCGGGGCGCTGACTGAGGCGTGGGCGGCTCCAGGGCCTGCAGGGAGCTGGCTGCTCAGTCCCGTGGCTGTCACAGTGGGGGAGGGGTGGGGTGGAGGGTTCTCCTAGCTCTCCTAGCTCCTTCTGTGGTCACCACAGCCCAGCTGGGAGGGGGCGTTAAGGTCTCTTACTTACCAGGAGTTGGTGATTTGGGGACCACGAGCGAGTCGTCTGCCGGCCCTCCTGCCGCGTCTGGCCCCGGGTGCGACGGTCTGCTGCGTCCCCCCGGGAGTGTTTCCTGCTTACTGGTTCTGCAGACTCTGCCCTTCCCTTGGCGACGGTGCGGAGAGGGACCGGCATGGGAGGTTATCTGCTAAGTTTTAACGCTGGGAAGCTGTCTTTGGTTTCTGTTACCAAACAAACCAACACCCAGCAAAGGAAGTGCATTTCACCCGTCTCTTCGGCAGCGCCCAGGAAGGAGTGTGGGAGTGGATGCGTGTGCCTGTGGTGTGCGTGTGTGTGTGTGTGTGCGCGCGTGTGCATGCACTCTGGCCGGCTCACCGCCACCTTGCACAGCAGCCGGCTGCAGTGGGGGCCCTGGTGCCTGCTTCCCGGCATCCAGACCTCGGATGCCGGGATGAAAGGTCCCCCTCATCGGACCACTGGCGGAGAAGTGCAATGCGGCTCTGGGTGGTGGAGGCCCTGCCGGGCAGGCTCTGGGGATCGGTGGGCGGTCCTGCCAGCTGGCTCTCCAGCACCTGGTGTTTTGGGTTTGTGACGGAGGTCCGGAAGGCGTCTGTGCCAGGAGCGGAGAGGGAGAGCAGGTACCGATGCACTCCTCTCTGAGAAGGGAGCTCGGGACCCCGGCGAGGGTTCACCGGGGCGGACTCAGAGCCCTGAGTCCCGGAAGGTGGCCTCTCTGGTCCAGGGCAGGGCTGGGAGACGGGCGTGGCCGTGGCGTGGCCCCTCAGGGAGCCCCCACCCGATGTCCGCAGAGGGCCCTTGCCACCTCCGAGTGGCCGCCCCTCCCGCCTCGTCCCACAGGGGTTCCTGGTGGCTTCCCACTAACCCGCCCGGTCCTAACGCCTCCCCGCCCTCCCGCTGCACCGCTCTGTCGCCCCTGGCGGGGCTGCCATCCGTAGTTTCTGTCTAACCGTGTGTGGTAGTCGGCACCCCCCCTCCCTGTGCGCTGTGACTGCGAAACACCGTCCTGTGGCGTTCTGTGTCCGCACCAAGAACTGGGTTTCCCTTGAGGAGAATACAGGTTCCCGGCCCTCGAACTCGCCAGCACGTCGCAGCCCGGGCCCCCGACGGGCGCGGCCGATTCGTGTCCTTTGCAAACAGAACCAGAACCAGAGAGTGGCCGTCTCGGGGCCTCTCTGTCTCTGTGCCCTGCACATACCCGTGCGCCCAGGGGGCGAGGCTCCCCGGAGGGACGCACACGCTAAAACTCCGCCCTTCTTCTCAGCCATGCATCGCCCGGGCCTTGCGGGCGAGGCTGTGCATTCTAACCAGAAGCAGACACCGGTTCTTTAAGACGGACACGCAAATCTGAGCTCAGGTCTTTCAAGGCCCAGCGGTCGTCGGAGGCAGCTCCGACACCCACTCCTAAAGGCGCAGGGCGGCCCCCCGGGCGACGGCCCCGGGTGTATTTTCCCACAAGCGAAGCCCACGTCTGTCTGCTCCCGGCACGCCCCGCCTTTCCTGCGTAACGAGATCTTTTGTGTGTGTGTGGCAGGTGGCAGATTCAAGAAAGAGATTGTGGTTGACGGCCAGAGCTATCTGCTGCTGATTAGAGATGAAGGGGGCCCCCCAGAGGCGCAGGTGAGTATTGCACGCCAGCGGGCCGCCTTTTCGCCCGGTGCCCAGCTGGTTCCGGCTGCCGGCCTTGGAGCTGGGCTTAGGAACCAGTCTGGTGCGCTCAGCGGAAGGTGACCGAGGAACGCCACCAAACTCCCGTGTCCGAGACGCCAGCTCTGCTCTTCTCCAGATAAGGCCCCCAGGGAAGCCCGGCCGTGCGGCTGATTGCCACTCTCCTGGTTTTAAGATGAAGGGGAGGCACTGGTTTGTCAGCTTGGCTGACTTGACGTCTGGAAGTTTCTGTGCCCCCCACCCTGGGCCCCCCTCCCCAGTCAGCCCTTGGGAACCTGCGAGCAGCGCAGCGTGGTTTTTTTTTGACGGTTCTTTGAGCGCCGGCACCCCGGACCCGAGAAAGCGTGCGTGGGAAACGCCCTTCTTGGGAGTGCCCACCGTCCGGCCCACATAGTGCGTGCTGCCAGGCACGGCGTGTGAGCCAGCTGGGTCACGGGCCTGCCGGGGTCAGGGGTCAGCTCGGGGACTCCGGGCACGCCCCGTCCAGCGCCCCGAGGTGGCCGCCGTGCCGTGCTGGGGTGGGGTTTCCGCCTTGGCCTCCGGCCACGAGGAAGTCTTCGCTCAGTTCCCCCGGGGCCGGGCCTTTAAGTCGTGCTTTTTTCTGGAGCCTTGCTTGGCCCGGAGCCCACCCTGGATTGCTGCTCTGGGGGGTGGCAGGGTGGAGCCTTCCAAACCTGCAGACAGGCCTGGTGCGCGGCGGGCAGAGTGCACTTGCCTGTCCCCGGGAGAAAGCCGCCTCCAGGCCTCCCGTGCACGTGGGGCTGCGTTTTCCCCACACCCCCAGCCGGTGGCCTCGTGGGTGAAATCCGGAGAGAGTGTGGCTGTGGGTGCCGTCCCAGGCTAGTCCGAAACTTCTGCTTGGGAACTCGCTCTGTGGTTCTTCGGCAGTTGCTGGGGAAGCTGGGGCAGGGGGTGGGCAGGGGGTGCGCGGGGTGTCCATGGAGCCAGCCCACCGCCCGTGGGTGCCGGGCAGTCAGCTGCCCCTCGAGAGGTTACGGTCCTGTTTGCGTGTCCTGTGCACGGAGATTCGGACCTTGGCAGCTTCGGTCTTGGGAGATGAGGGCCAGTCCCAGGGACCCCCACCCCCACACTGCGCATCTGAAGGTGCCCTTCCCCTCCACAAGGAGAAAGGAGGGGGGCCTGTCGCTGGTCCTCAGGGCCTCTGGACGGACGGACGGACATCAGGTCCAGTCAGGCCGGCTCTGGCCTGCCAGGGTTCTCCGTTTCTGAACTCTTGTCCTCATTTAACTTTGAGTTTGTCATCTGAACCTGAGGTCCGTTGGAGTTTTATCACGTCAGACATTCTCCCGTAACTGGTACCTCCTGCATTTATGTGGGGACGTCGGAGCTTAGCCCACCGAAAGTTTCCCCAAATGTGTGAGAGCCAGCCCCTTGCTCGCCGGAACTGAGGTGGGAGCTGCAGGCTCTTCTCGAGAAAGGAAACGGGTTTTTAAACACTCCTCGTCAGCGGGGAAGAGCGGGGTGTTGGGTGCCGCTCGGGCCCCGTCCCGGTGACGCGGGGGGCCGCCGAGGAGAGGACCCCCGCTGCCTGGGCTCCGACCGTGCGTGCTGCCGTGGGCATTGCAGGGGACGGCACGAGCCCGGCAGTGCGGTTACTCTCGGGAAAGCGGGTCTGGGTGGGTTCGCCTGGATGCAGGTGAAACAAGGAGGAGGTGGCACAAGAGTCAGGCTGCTCCTGGGTTTCCATTTTTCTCCCTGATTTTCATCAAGGTTGGCCGTTTCTGTAACGGTGCAGAACGACGCCCTTGCAGGGTGCTGCAAGGGTTCGTGGTGCCCAAGCTTTGCAAGGAAGGACCTCCTCGGGCGGGGGCGTAGGTCCAGGGGGGTGGTTCTGAGGAGCCTGTGGGAGCCCAGGGGAGGGCCGCCCGCCTCACAGGGCCCAGCAAGGCTCCCTGGGGGCTCACTGGGGGGGCGGGGGGGGGGGGGTAGTGTGAAACTGAAAGCGTGTCCCCAGGAAGGCTCTGGTGCCTTCCGTCTGCAGGACTGCAGTTGGGACAGAGGGTGGGTGTCCTCACGGGTCAGAGTGTCTCCTTGGCGCACTCCAGAGACAGGTGTCTTGGGTGGGAAGGGGACGAGGGTCCCGCACCAGGCATGTCATGCTCAGGATGAGAGGGCACTGGCCAAGTCGTGGCACCCCGGCCACAGCGAAGTCTGGCATTGGACTTTTTGGGACTGGTCGGGGGGGGGGGCTGGGACAGGAGGGGGCATCCGTCCACCATGGATGTGCGTGCGCTCCCAGAGGCGATGCGAGGCTCTCGCTCAACTCCTGAGCGCCCTCTCCCTCTTCTCTCCCCAGTTTGCCATGTGGGTGGACGCTGTCATATTTGTCTTCAGCCTGGAAGACGAGATCAGTTTCCAGACCGTGTACCACTACTACAGCCGGATGGCCAACTACCGGAACACTGGCGACATCCCGCTGGTCCTGGTGGGCACGCAGGGTGAGTGGCATGTGCAGGCGGCTGCGCGTCCACGTGCTCGGGGTCCCGGCGGCGGAGCCCTGTGTGAGTGTGGGCGTGTCTCTGTCCTCGGCGTGGAGGGATTTGCAAAGACGCAGTTTCCTACCAGTTTTGACGGTGAACATGAAATTGTCCCATTTTCCGAGTTGCTTCTGTGGAGAAATCACTGAGCCGCCTCAACGTAACGTGCACAGCCCCCCGGAGTGCCCTAGAAAAAAATAAAATCTATTTTCTCTTCTATGTTAGGTTACCTTAATTCTGTTACGTAAAGTGCATAAGCAATCTAAAAGACATATGTTTACTAATCTTTGGGGCCCCTTTAAAATAATGCTGGCTTCTGGCATATTGCAACTGTGTTTCACTTTGCTCTATTTGTTAATCTCTCATAATCTTTATCTTAAGTCTAATCGGTCCCTCAGACAGCGGAGAACCGTATTGTATGAGCATGCTCGTTGTTTTCTTCCTGGCCACTTAAAGCGACTCCAGGGGAGGGGCCCTGCCTCGGCCACAGACTCGCTGACACCCTGGCGTCCACCCCATGAAAGTCAGATTTTTAAAAATCAGAGGAAGGTTACCTTTAAAACTGCATTGTGACAAATACAGGTAAGTTAAAAAAAAAAAGTCACGTCCTGGAAAATTGGATTATTTCCTCAGTTTTTGGTTCATAACCTGTTTTTGTTAATTCCTTTAGAGTTAGCCCGTGAAAAAGAAAGAAAACAAAAACAAACACACACAAAATAAAAGTAGGATTGGCAGGGGTCGGCCCTTCCACGCCGGACAAGACCCCCTGACAAGAGCTGGCTGTCTGGATGGGCAGCAGCGGCCAGCTGCCCCGCTGTGCCAGGTTGGGGTGCACGGAGCTCAGCAGGCACCTGGCCGCCACAGCAGGACCCCCGGCTGGAGGGCCGAGGGATCCTGGTCTTGGAGCCGGGGTGCATGTTGGCCCTCAGAGGGGACTGCAAGCTTTTCCTCGGTGCACCAGATGTGAAGGGTTACGGTCGGGCTGTCAAGGAGAGAACGCCCCCCCACTCCCCCGCAGCTTTGTTTTTTTAAGCATGTTTATAAATGGCCAGTGGTCCAATAACTAAAACCTTCAGGAGATTCAACCTAAAAGCAAATAGAAGAGAGGCGTTTTTTGTGTGTGCCTTCAGCGCCCTCTAGTGGCCAGGAGGAAACAGGACGCGCCTGTAAAAAGTCCCTGTTCCAAAGCACAGAATTGGCTTGAGTGGGTGACTTGGAAATTCTTAATCACGTTTTGGAGTGGGTAGCTCGTGTACAGCCGGTCCTGCTCAAAGCTTCCGAAAGATGAAGCGAGTCCCTTCCAGTGCCTTCCTGCCCGGGGCATTTCTGAGCGAGGCTCCTGCCTCCTGGCTGCGACCCCTGGGGCTCTGGCAGGGTCCCACGGAGGAGTCTGTGCGAGGCTCCCCCAGCGCCCACGGCACGCGAGTGTCAGTGAGCGGTTGCTCTGGTCCCTTTCATCGCGCCACGCGGGCAGCTTCGCTGAAGTCCTGCCTGGGTGCGGGAGCCCCTGTCTCCCCGAGGCAGCCCTGCCTGCCCTTCTGTGTCCCGGCCAAAGGAGGGCACGACCAAGCCTCCCACCCGGCAGTCCGAATGTCTGCTGGGGGCCTTGGGCGACCCCACGGAGGCCCTGGGGATGCCCTGCGGTGGGCACTGAATCGGAGGTCCAGCCCTTGGGTCCCTCTCCTTGACTGTGTCTGCGGGGTGGGCAGGTGGAGGTCTGTCCGCTGTCCCGTCCATGTGCCTGAGGCTTTGTTTGTGCCGGACAGAGCCACCCTGCATGCACGGTGTTACCAGTGGGGGGAGCTCTCCTGGGGCGCCCTCCGCCCCTCGCCAGAGCCCTGATTCCCAGAGGCCGAGGAAGCTCCGCCCACACAAAGGTGACCAAATGTGGGCCTCTGGAGGGTCCCCCCTTGGCCGCTCCTTAATGGCTCGTAAACCAGCTTCCTGCAAAGCCTGCATGTCTGTCACCCTTTGTCCACCGGCCTGGTGGGACGCCAGGGCAGTGGCCGGGGACCCCCTCCCCCATCCTCCCTCCTGAAGGCGGGGCTCCTGGACCTCCTCACCCACCCCTGCCGGCTCAGCTCTGGGCAGCATCCTACATTGGTCCCCACCACCCCAGTGTGACTTGGACACCCCCCCCCCCGCCACGAGAGTGCAGATTTTTTTTGCCTGCTCTGCGCACTGAGGTCTCTGTGTCTGGAACCAGAGCCGACCCCTGTGGGGGCTCCCTGAGCCCCTGCTGAGTGCAGCAGGGTGCGGTGCCTCGGCGGTCAGCTGCAGGCGGCGACCCTGGGGTTTCCCCTTGTTAATGTCTTTCCCTGCGGGGCCACTTTTCATGCTCCCCCCTTCCTTCCGGAGCTCTGGGTAGTCTTCTTCTTACGTTTCAGAAGCAGGGTCCCCTAGTCTCCACAGATTCCTGGTAACGGGGCCTGGCCTGGCGTGCGAGGGGTTGCTTCGGGGGCAGACTGCGGTTGAAAACTCCGGGTTCGGTGTAGGCAAGGCACAGGCTTCGAGCTCCTCGCGATCTGCCGCTGGGGGAGGAGCGGCAGCTGCCGGCGCTCACCGCCTTGCCGCCCGCGCTCCTGTGTTCCAGACGCCATCAGCTCCACCAACCCGCGGGTCATCGACGACGCCCGGGCGCGGAAGCTCTCCAGCGACCTGAAGCGCTGCACCTACTACGAGACCTGCGCCACCTACGGCCTGAACGTGGAGCGCGTCTTCCAGGACGGTGAGTGCTCCGCCACCGCCACCGGGAGCGCAGCGCCACCTTCCGGTCTGCGCAGGGGGCGGAGTCAGCCCTGGTGGGGGGCGGGGCCTCCGTTCCGTCCTGAGCCGCTGCCGGAAGATGCAGCCACACCCGGCTCTGAGCAGCCCCGCAGGAGACTCCGTGTCCCGTCGTCGCGCGGCCGTTCTGTGTTCCTTTCTCAGACTACTCATGACACGCATGTCGGGCACATGTATGCACGGCGCCATTTCTTCTGCACGGCTGTTCACTGCTCCTGATTCGGGCCGTCCCTTTCAAAAGGTTCGGGCGTTTCATGTTGGCCTTTGCGGACAGGGAGCTGAAAGGAGGAAGGGTTGAGTTGGGGCGAAAAACCCAAAAACCACACCCTCGGGCTCGGGGCCCGGAGGCGGTGTGGTCTGCAGGGGTGACCGAGCGCCTGCCCCCAGCACAGTGCCGGGTCAGAGAGGACGCTCTTGGGGGTGGGGTGGGGGGGCCGTGGTTGGTTCCCAGGCAGGAGGGCTGCTCACACTGATCATCCCTAAGCCAAAGTCGGGTGGGAGGAGGGGGTAGGGTGACGGGAGTGAGAGTCGGTGGGGCGGAAGGTGGGCTCTAGCCGGGAGGTCGTGTTTCCAGCATCCGTCCGGCCTCTGATGGGACTCTTGGGAAATAAATCCAGGTCCCCTCCCCTTCTGGTGGCAGCTCCACCTTCCTGTCCCGCCCCTCCCTTTCCCTGCTCTGGTGCCACGGGCATTGGGGGTGGAGGAGACAGCCAGCGTGGGGTCGCCCTTCAGGGGCTGCCCCAGCCACCCAGGGGTGCCGGGCTTGGTGCTGTGCACCGGCCCTGGTGAACAGCTGCCCGTGTTGGTAAAGCGTAAGTTCCCCTAAACAGGGACACGTGCCTGCCCTTTTCACTGGTTTTCAGGTGAAATTGCAGGAATGCTGTACTGGATGTAGTCTTTCATTCAGTTTCCAGGACCGTGACCCTCACATTTACGGGGTTTGCTGGGGCCACATGCGGGGACTGCCGGGTGGCTCTGCGAACATCAGTGAGACCGTGGGGCACTGGACAGGGAGGCACCTGGGCTTCTCCGGGGTTTGACAGGTCCCAGTTTACCAACCTAGAGCCCCAACCCCCGGGCCCGTGCAGTGGGGGCCAAGTCCAGCCAGCGGCCTGTCCTCACGAACAGACCCTGGCGGTTGCCCTGCCGTGCCCGGGCCGCACAGGGCGGGCCGCTGTGCTTCTCACTGTAGAGCTGAGCCGTGGCTCTGGAGACCCCGGGGCCCCGAAGCCTGGGGTGGCCGCTCTCTGGCCTTTACAGAAAGCTCGCTTGTCCCCAGCACAGGAGGGACCGAGTCCAGCTGCGGGGTGAGTGTGTGCCGCGCTGCTGTCGCTTTGCTGGTGCGTTTGTGCCGAGCGTGCAGCTTCCTCGGACGCGTGGGCGGGTCTCACAGAGCGAACCCGTCCTGGGGGGGGCGAGGTCAGAGAGCCCCACGCCCACACAGAGGGGGTGATGCGGGGGGGGGGGCCCCCGGCCAGGGGAGATGGCGGGGGGCGCCTTTGCAGACGCCACTGTCGGCAGCACCCAAGGGCCTGTGTCGCCGGGGCCGCCTCGGGTGGCCGTTTGGTGGTTGCAGCTGCTTCCTGGCTCCCTGTGGTCCGCGCAGGCTGAGCAGGGCTTGCGTGCGCGCTCCCTCGGAGGGCAGAAGGAGCCCATCCCGTGAGGGGCTCGGGCCACAGGGGCCGAGGGGGGGACGGCGCCTGTGCTGCCGCGGCTTCTGTGCCGGCTGTGGTCTCGGCCTCAGCGCCGTCACAAACATGAATTTAAAAGGAAAGTGGCGGTTATTTTGCATGCTTTGTATGGCGATTATGTAGTGTGTGTGTGTGTGTGTGTGTGTGTAGTCAAATGATACATTCGTTTGTTAGTGGTCAGAGCAGTTGCTCCTGCAGTGGCACTGGACTCCGGCCTTGGAACCATTAGCCGGCAGGGCCCGTTCCAGCCTCGAGGGAGGAAAAACACTTGTACGTTCAGAGCGCGACGTCGAGGCTCAGAAAAGTCTCGGCACCTGCCCAGAGGCGCTCCGCCCGGACTGGACGCCCAGCTTGGGGCCTGGGGCCTGGAGCCTGTACCAGGCCTTTCGGAGAGGAATTGTCTCCTGAGAGTAGCTTTTGATTTGTTTAACGTCACCCGTCGGGAGTGAGCTGTTTCTGGCAGAGCGATGGTCTGAACTGTCGGTGCGGCCCGTGTTCTGCAGCCGCAGCTGCCGGCAGCGTGGAGTCGGTGAGAGCTGACCGTTCCTGACTCGGTCCTGCTCCCGGGGAAGGAACCGTCACAAGGAAAAGCCTTCCGACTCTTTCAGAAGTAAGACGGGAGGGCGCCGTCGTGACGTGCAGATGAAGGTGGATGTCCCCGCGAACAGCGGGCAGCAGGAAATGACCTTCTGCTGCGCAGCGCTGCAGAGCGTCGTGCTGGCTGGGGCTCTGGTCTTCTCGCCCCGGGTCGGGGGTCGTCCCACGGTGCTGCTCCGGCGGGAGACGAGGAGCGCCCACCCCCACACGCTCTCGGACACGCACAGAGACGCCCGACTCCAGCCTTGCGCCGCCCTCCGTGGTGGTCCTCCTGGGGAGACTCCTGGCCCGCGCCCAGAACTCATTCCGCCGGCGACGTGAGAAATGGCCGTCTCCGTCCCTCCCTGCGCGGCGGCCCCATGGCTGTGCTGTGCCCCCGGGGCTCCCGCTGATGACTGCACCGGCTGGAATTAGCCCGAGTGCCGCTAATGCATACAAATGGCTTTTATTTTGTTCGTGATCTGCTCGTGATGCCACAGCATTCTGCACTCGCTAATGTTTTTAAAATGATGAAACGGCCATGTACTTTCTGACCTATTTAACCCTCCCCGGAGTTTTGGGTCAGAACAGGATGAGCACAGGCCTTCCCCGGGATGGCGAGACCGAGGTCGGTGGAACACTGTGCTCTGGTGGAATGCGGGCCCAGTCGGGGCCTCACTCTCGGGTCGAGGAGGAGGTGTTGCCGGGCCCCGGGTTGTTTAGTCCGAGGCAAGAGGGAGAGCGGTCCCCAGGGAGGCTGCCCTGTGGTTGCGGAAGGCTTGGCCTTGAGAGGAAGGGTAGCTTTGCCCCAGGGATGCGGGCGCTGAGGCTGGAGCTCGTGCAGGGGAGAGTGGGTGGCGGGTCAGGCGGGAACCAGGGGGCTGGCGTCCCCATGGGCCAGGCTCCAGAATCGGGGGTTGGTCTGTGTACGTTGTAGCACAGGGTGGTTAGAAATTCTGTGAAGTGGGATGCACAAACCCCCTTCTCTCTCAGTCCCGATTTGGGGAAAAGCAAACTGGGAAGAGGGGTTTGTAAACTTGTTTGTCTAAATGGAAAACAGGCTGTGAAGCTCTGATGGGCGAGTTGGGTCTTGTGAGTCCACCGGAGAAAAGAGAGCGAGGGTTTTTTGAAGGATGCGAGGTGTGGAAATACAAACCACCCGTGGCACCTGCCCCGGGGGCTGTTACTGTCAAGGCCGGGCGTGCCTGCGCGCGCCCGTGAGTTTGAACAGCTGGGTTTTATTGGGCCCGTTTCACGTGCTCTCTTGTTGCATACTTTTTCTGCGATACAATCACGAAGTTTCGCGTTGCATTCCGTTGAGAAGCAACTTTTGTCCCGGTTTGGATGGTCAACGCCGTGCTCTTTGCCCCGTCGGCTGACCTGCCCCGGGGCCGGCGCCCCTGCGGGCGGCTCTGCGGCTCGGGCTGGCCTGTGCCCTGCGTCGTTTCGGAGGGCGCCCCTCGGGGCCGGGACCGCCAGCCCGGCAGCAGCTCAGCTCTCGCGCTCGGTCCTTGTCCGGGGCGTCTGGGTTCCTCCACAGTGTCCCTTTCGACACCCTGGCCACCCCAGACATTTTCATTGTTAAAAACTTTAAGTTTATTAACAGACAATAATTATAACTTCCAGTGTTTCAAATATTTTCAATGGGTCTGCCCCTTACTATGAAAATAAGCCCGCCTCCCCAAAAGAGCTGTTTTGGGGAGAAAGGCCGGGCCATCTCTCGGGCAGGAGCAGTCTGGCGAAGGGAACGGTGTGGAAGCAGGTGGTCCTGCCTGCGCCCTCGGGCGTAGCAGGTGGGTCCTCTGTGAAGGGGACACTTGGTGCCCCAGAGGGCAGGTGGCCTGGGGCTGGTCCCCAGCTCCGTGTGTAGCCTCGACCTTGGGCCGTGAGCTCGGTGTCCGGACGGCATATTCCCTCAGCTTCGCTAGTCCCTTCTGCCTGGAGGTGTCACCTGCACCCTTCCCTGTGTCCCCTCCGGGACAGGTGCCTGCGGGGAGCAGAGAGAGCGCTCCCCTTGGCTCCATGTCGGGCGGCGCTCAGAGAGGCCCGAGGAGCCCGCTGAGCCCACCCCCGTTTCCACTCACGGGGAGCCCCCGAGCCGGCCACGCTGGCCCTGCTCACACGCAGCCTGTCTCCGGAGTGGGATCCTGGACCAGCCTCGGGGCCGCTGTGCTCAAAGTGCTGCCCCCCCCTTGAAGGGACCTAAAAATCTTAATTCATCATGTAATGTTTGGGGTGTCAAAATTTGGGGAGCCCCTGGAAGTCACGACAAAAACTGAAGAATGTGTGAGCATCTGTGCTTCTTCCAGCATGTGCTGAGTTCGCTGCACAGGCAGGTGCAGCAGGTGGAGTGTCTGTGTCAGTAACCTGAGCACAGGTGGCGGTGTGCTGTGGTGCCACCTGCGTTCTGCCGTGCACTGTCCCCGAGGAGCGGGCCCCTCCGCTGGGCGTGTGGGGTGCAGGCCTCTGAGCTCGTATCGACACGTGCCGTTCCCAAACAGCAGTCTGGCCTCTGAGGGTGTGAAGCTGGTCCGTGTGGCGATGGCATGGAGATCGCTGCCTCATCTGGCTGGGCCACGAGCAGAGCCACGCCCGAGTCCCCAGGCTGCCTCCCCTCCAGGTGGGCAGGCACTCTCACCTCTTCACCTGCAGGGGGTGCTGTGACCCCCCTCCTGCCCCCCGGACTCCAAGGGCAGCCACAGGTCAAGGAGAATTTTTTTTTGTTTAAGCTTTTGGAATTTCAGGGAACTCCTTCCCATTGAACTTTGCTGTAAATTGTAGGAAAATAAAAATACCGAACGCCAGCACAGTCACCTGGATGCTGGGAAATACTCCCTGCTCTGCACCAGGAGGTCGTGACTGAGATACTGCGGTGTCTCCTGCATTTAAGTCATCTCTTGCCTGACGCACAGACGCAGAGAGTTTCAGATCCCGGAGGACCGAGGGTCCCGGCCAGCCCGGCCCTGCGCCGTACAGTGGGCCGGCAGGGCCCTCGAGGCCCCTCCCAGGGGGCAGGGTCAGTCTCGAACAGGCAGCTGGGCCTGAGGTCCGAGTCTCCCGGTGGCATGGTTTCACCTGTGCCCTACACTCCAGAGCCACCGATTGCACTCGAAAACCGGGTCGTGAACAAAAATGCTCCTCAAAGTTATCGTTCTCTTACTCAGGGTTTTGGGGTGCTGTGCAATCGTATCGTCACCATGCAGATTTTTTCCAAAAAGCTGTTGGATAAAAACTCATTACCTACCGGTGGGGGTCTGTGGCTCCGGGCGCCTGAGACTCAGCATTTGCTGTCCAGCTCTCGGTGGCGTCATGTGGTCAGCTGCCACTAGGGGGCAGTGGAGGCTCTCGGAAGGATTATTCCCACTGGCATTTTTTTTTCCGCCTTTGCCGGCACTGTGGGGAATGCAGACATAATAAAACTCACTGGTTTAAGAGATCGTTTAGACCCGTAATAAGATGCACCTCATAAAGCGTGTGAAGTTCCTGGATCAGCAGCGCACGGATACAGAAGTAAATAGTCCCATTCATTGGAACGGGGACGGAAAAATCACAGGGGTGAAATGATATATTATTCTGTTTAACTACCAACACCTTCCTCCTTTTTGCTGTGCATGTAACTTCAGAGAATGAGGCAAAAGATAGGCCGTTTAAAAATGGAGCAGCATGACCGGGTTTATTGTGGAGCCTGTCGTTCTGTTTTAAGGAGGCCCGTCCAGAGCCCTGCTGGCAGTGGCTGCAGCCCAGCCTCTCACGCTAGAGTCTGTGTCCTTGCTCTAACTGCAGGAGGGGCGCACCTGGGCCCAGCAGGGGGGCTGTGGCCACCAGCCTCCGCCCCGCTGCTGTCCCTCCGGGGGATGGGCGGGTGGGGCGATGAGGGGGGCTCAGGTCTCTTCTCTGTGCCCTCTGGGAGTCGGAGGCCTGGAGATCAGGCCGGTTCCTGGACAGGGGGGATGGAGCTGTCGCATTTGGAAAGGTGACATTCCGTTTTCGGAGGGGCTCATCGTGGTCTGGGATCACCCAGGACGCCCGGACGTCTCGCGGTTGTCTTCTGTGTGAGCTCGGGGTGGGCTTGGCACATCCCTGGTCCTCCGTCTTGGTTTGTTGGGAGGGGGTTCTTTTTTTTTAAACAGTGATTTGTTGTGCCATTTATTTATGCATTCACTGGTCAATTCTTGCATGTACCTGGACGGGGCATCGAACCCGCAACCTTGCCACGCCAGGATGACGCTCCAGCCGACTGAGCTGGTTGGCCAGCGCAGGCTTCCGTCTGTTACTAGTTCTCTGCACCCCTCAGGTGAAGAAGGTCTCCCTGCTGTTCCCGTTGTTTATTTCTCACTTTTACCCTTTATTTTCTCCCACTATCTAGTTTCCCTTAGAAATTGTTGTTCTCAGGTCAGGAAAAATTCAATTTATTTAGAAAAGAGGATTAATTACATGTTTGTGCCTCAAAGGAGAAACACCGAGTCACCGGCCAGTCCAGGCAAATTGGGTTTCTCTTCTCAGGTCACTCGCAGATTGAGTGTTCAGGGTTTGTAAGGAAGCAGATGCGCTTTGCAGAGTTGTGCAGCGTGCGGGGCGCGGGGTGGGGCGCGCGGCAGAACCCTGTGCGCGGGAAGGAGGGCGGGTATCAGCGGGACGCGTTCATCAGGGCGAGGGCCCCGTCCGTGAGTGGGGGTGGCTGCCGCAGGGTGGCCTTGGTGAGGCCCAGCAAGGGGGTGTCCCCGCCCCTGAGAACGAGAACTGGGGGAGCCAGCCGTGGGGGTGGAGCGGTGGCCTGGGTTTCAGGTGTTTCCCTTGAATGAAGCCGTTTGTGGGCTCTGAGGAGTCCGCAGCACCCACAGAGAGTGGGTTCGGGTCACAGTGAGGCTAGGGAACCGGGCGGGGGGGGGGGGCGTCCCTTATTTATCGGAGCCTCTCGGAGAATTTCTTAGGGAAAGAAACAGCCCGCGGTTGAAATAGTTTGAAAAGCCTTGATCTCGTTCGTGTGACTCCTGATTACAGACCTCGGCGAATGTCCTAACGAATCGAGTCATTCAAAACACCCGGGAGCGAAAATCCCTACAAATTTGGATCAGAAACTTCTAACACCGGACCTCCTCCTGGGGGTGTCGCGCCCTGGGGTCCGTGCACGCGTCTCTCGGGGTTCCCGCTGAGCAGGAGGGTGTGCAAGGGGGTGGCCAGGGAGGCCACCCCACCTTCCTCTCCCGCCCCCCCTTGGCAGGCTCCGTCCCCACGCGGCTGTTAGAGAAACGCACACAGTTCGCCGCCCCAGCTCACGCTGCTGAGTGAGAGGAGAACAGTTAGGGAGCCCTCGAAGACGGGCTGTGTGTGCAGAGCTCTCCGCCAGGATGCGTCGTTAACGCGGCTGCTGTAACGTGATGGTACCGCGCGGCGGAGGCGCTGGGCAGAGCCCGGGAGGCGGCTGACGGACGGCCCCGTGTGCCCCGTGCGCCTGGGCCCGTGGACGCGCGGGTGCACGCAGGGGCCCAGTACCCGTGCTTTTGTTCTGGGGCTTGGATGCCAGGCCAGGGGGCACAGTGGCCACAGCCTCGTCCTGGAGGGGGGTCCTCAATGACGAAAATGCGGCCGCGCCCTTTCCTCGGGGCTTTGCCATCCACGTGGGCGGTTTACGTCCGTTTCTGTGAAAATACATTTTTTCATACGTTATCTGTTCACATACTTAAACATTATTTCTGACTATAGTAACATCCATTTGTAGAAATACAGAAAACTCCAATGAACCAGTGAAAATCACCTGTTCCCACCTTCTGGCGGTGAACGTCATACTGGATTCCCTTCTCGTCGATTTTCAGTATTTGTTAAAGCAACTCTGGGGCTCTGTTCTGTGTTGTGTGTAATAACGCGCTCTCCAAAGACCTGAGCAGGGGGACCGCTCCTTCATTCCCCCTAACGCCGGGTGCCGTTGGCCTCCCAAGGCGGCATCTGCCAGCGTGGGCCTGCGGGCCCCGGGGACGGAGGGCTGCTTGTGAGACTCGCTCACCTTCGTCCGTTCGTCCTGTACGTGTGTCCTGCGTGCCACCTGGGGGCAGGTGTGCTCCCCTGCTGCTCCTCCCCTGCTGCTCCCCTGCTGCTCCTCCTCTCCTGCTCTTCCCCTGCTGCTCCTCCCCTGCTGCTCCTCCCCTGCTGCTCCTCCCCTGCTGCTCCTCCCCTCCTGCTCCTCCCTGCTGCTCCTCCCTGCTGCTCCTCCCCTGCCGCTCCCCTCCTGCTCCTCCCCTGCCCCTGCCCCTCCCCTCCTGCTCCTCCCCTGCCCCTGCCGCTCCCCTCCTGCTCCTCCCCTGCCCCTCCCCTCCTGCTTCTCCCCTGCCGCCCCCCCCCCCGCTCCTCCCCTGCCGCTTCCCTGCTGCTCCTCCCTTGCTGCTCCCCTCCTGCTCCCCTGCTGCTCCCCTCCTGCTCCCCTGCTGCTCCCCTGCTGCTCCTCCCCTGCTGCTCCTCCCTTGCCGCTCCCCTGCTGCTCCTCCCCTGCCGCTCCCCTGCTGCTCCTCCCTTGCCGCTCCCCTCCTGCTCCCCTGCTGCTCCTCCCCTGCTGCTCCTCCCTTGCCGCTCCCCTCCTGCTCCCCTACTGCTCCTCCCCTGCTGCTCCTCCCCTCCTGCTCCCCCCTGCTGCTCCTCCTCTCCTGCTCCCCCCTGCTGCTCTTCCCCTGCTGCTCCTCCCCTGCTGCTCCTCCCCTCCTGCTCCTCCCTGCTGCTCCTCCCCTGCGGCTCCGCTGCTGCTCCCCCCCTGTGGCTCCGCTGCTGCTCCCCTGCTCCTCCCCTACTGCTGCTCCCCTGCTGCTCCTCCCCTCCTGCTCCCCTCCTGCTGCTCCTCCCCTCCTGCTCCCCTGCTGCTCCTCCCCTGCTCCTCCCCTCCTGCTCCCCTGCCACTCCTCCCCTGCCACTCCCCTCCTGCTCTTGCCCTGCTGCTCCTCTCCTGCTCCCCCCTGCTGCTCCTCCCCTCCTGCTCCCCTGCTGCTCCCCCCTGCTCCTCCCCTGCTGCTCCTCCCCTGCTGCTCCTCCCCTGCTGCTCCTCCCCTGCTGCCCCCCTGCCGCTCCTCCCCTGCCGCTCCTCCCCTGCTGCTCCCCTGCCGCTCCTCCCCCCCTGCTCCTCCCCTGCCGTTCCTCCCCTGCCACTCCTCCCCTCCTGTTCCCCTCCTGCTCTCCTGCTGCTGCTCTCCTGCTGCTCCTCCCCTGCTGCTCCTCCCCTGCTGCTCCTCCCCTGCTGCTCCTCCCCTGCTGCCCTCCTGCCGCTCCTCCCCTGCCGCTCCTCCCCTGCCGCTCTTCCCCTGCCGCTCCTCCCCTGCCGCTCCTCCACTGCCGCCCCCCTGCTGCTCCTCCCCTGCCGCTCCCCTGCTGCTCCTCCCCTCCTGCTCCTCCCCTCCTGCTGCTCCCCTCCTGCTCACAGCATCTCCTGATCACGTCTTGATGGGGTGAGGTCCACTCTGAATTGCCCAGGCCGGCCCAGGGTGCACGTGCCAGGAGAGGAGGTGGCCCGGGACAAGCTCCTAGGTGGGGTGGCTGCATCTCCCACTGTGTGTGTGAGCGTGGTGACATAGCCTGCCGGGCCACCGCGCTCCTCCCCACCCGCGCCCCTGGTCCCCAGCGAACTGTGCCTGTAGCTGGCTTCCGGGTGGGCTTTGCCACGGAAGGAGAGGTCCCTCGCCAGAACGGAGCCCGTCTCCTCGGTGCGTGGATTTCTCGCCGGAAGGGGAGGCACTGACGTCATTAAGCGCACACATTCAATAAATACAGGGGAACCTGGCTTCTCGGACATGATTCCTTCCAGGAAACTGTCGGAGGAGTGATTTGTTTGAAAACCAAACCTCCCGCCTCCCGAGAGACGCACGCCTGACGTGCAGGCATCAGCACGGAGCGTCGTCGGGCAGAGGGGCGGCCTGAAGGGTGCCCGACGGCCGAGACTTCCTTCCCGAGAACGGCTGGCTGAGCTCCGAGGTTTGGCTGCGTCGCAGAGGGCCGGACGGGCTCTTTTGGACCCCTTCCTTTGGCTGGCAAATGGCCAGACGAAGCTGGATTCATAGAGTCACTCTCAAATCCCACGTGTCCGTTTGCCCAAACGCAAACTCTTCTGAGAGACTTAAATGGAAGCTGCCATCGAAGGGCGGGGCTGAAGGCACGCCGTCGCCTCGGAGTTTTGTCCCAACGACTCGGAACAGCCGGCGGGTGTCGGGGAGAGACGCCTCTGGTGGGAGGTGAGGCTCAGGGTCCCGGATGGCAAAGCGGGGCGAGACCCGGGCCGAGGCCCTGCGAGAGGTGGGGGGCTGGAAGGGGGTCCTCCAGAACATGCAGGTCCTGCCCGATCCCCGCACCCGGGAGCAGCACCTTGCGCGGGGAGAGGGCGTGTCTGCAGCCGAGGTTAAACTCAGGACCCTGGGGTCGGCGTGGGTGCCGTCACGTGGGCCCTGGTGGGGGGCTGGGGGGCATGGATTTGACCTCAGAGGGAAGGGCGGTGTCGGGGGCAGAGAGCTGTGAGGATGGGCAGCTGCCAGCCAAGGAACACCGCAGCCCCCCAGCCCCGACGGGTCAGCCTCGTGGTACGCCGACCTTGGACTTGTGGCCCGCAGAGCTGTGAGAATACATTTCCAATGTGTCAAGCCACCAGGTTTTGGGGAACTTGTGAGACAGGCCCGGGAAGCTTCTGCAGGCGGAAGGGGCCACAGGGACTGGGACGGCTCGGGGGAGAGACCCGGTCCCCTCTCCTCGCGTGGGGTTCGGACGGGGGAGGCGGAGCTCAGACACCTGGAAGGAGCCTTGTGACCGGGAGGCCATGGACCCTCCACAGGCCACCTTCAGGGTGACCTCAGGCTTCTGGGGCGCACGTGACCAGTTTGGCTGAGGGCAAGGAGAGAGCAGGTCAGGGGACTGGGTGACCGGGGGTTCAGTGGCCACTGGGGGCGGCGGAGACCTGCGATCTGCCCTGTTTCTCCTGCCTGAGGACAGACCCCAGCCTGGAGCGGCTGGGGCCCAGCGGGGTCGGGGCTGCGAGGGGTGGGGTGGCCCCTCCTCTGGTCGCTCCCATCTTGTGCGATCACGGGGCTCCCCAGCTCCTGCTTCCCACGCACTGCGTACCCGGACTCGCACCGGCCCCGCCAGGGCCCCCGCCTGGGTTCTGCTGCCACATTTAGCCCTTTCCTTCCGACCTTGACACAGGCCCTTTCCGGAAATTCTGAAACACCTGCCCCGCCCCTCCTCTGCCGGGCTCCCCTCCGCGCGGCCCTCTGGCGGCGCCGTTCCCGAGAGCTTGCGGCCTCAGCGTGAACAACTCGGGTCCCCGTTGACATTTCGTGCTCCAGAAACAGCATCGGGGTGCTTCGCCGTGAGTGCCAGGGAGAAACGAGCACCGCGTGTGCACCCGCCGGCCTGCTCCGGTGCCCTGGGCTCTTGTCCACAGCCCGGGGTGCCGGTCAGCGTGTGCACCCCCAGGGCCACGTGGCCCGACCGGCTGCAGCAGGCGCTGGCCTTTGTCCACACGTTCAGCCTCACAGCCAGCCTTCTCGGAACAGGAGAAAAAACGTGCTTGGAACAGTGCGTCGCGGCCGGTCTGGGAAAGTTTGGAGACCATCAGAGGAAGATTTGCACTTGACCCAGAATCAGAGCGCTTTCTTGCCCTCGCTCTGTTCTGTTTTGATTTTCCTTGTTCAGCTTTTCGCCCGTTTAGAAGTAAGTACCATGGAAATAGAAGCAGATCGGTCCGTGGTTTCCAAAACAAACCACAAAACTCAGGCGGGGTTACCTGGCGCTTTTCTTTAGAAGGTCGTTGAAGTCGGTGGAACCCAGAGCCCAGCTGTTTCTTCGGGTTTGCTGGTGGCAAGGCCGGCGGAGCTGTCGCAGGTGCTGGGACACACTGGGAGACCACATGCAGGTTAGTTCTGTGAAGACAGCTGCGGTGGGACAGCCGCTTGCCGAAGGGCCTGGGGCCAACGGTATCAAGGAAGTTCAGTGGACCCGCAGGAAATTCAGATGCCGGGCCTGCCTGGCATCGGCCCTGTTCTGCCCAAAACAGCCGGCGCAGGTGCTGCTCTGCGTTCAGTGTTGGAGACACAGGTTGAGTCACGGGCGGCTCCTCTCCAGGCAGGGCTGCCCCCGCACAGCGCGGCGCATGTCCAGTGGAGAACCCACGTCCAGAAACCCCGCAGGATCGAGATGGCAGCAGCTGCACCGCCCCACAGCCTCGGCCGGAGTCTGCCGGGTCCTCTCCAGTCCTTGGGGGACAGGAGGCCCCGGAGCCGTGTGAGCGTGCCGCCCAGGCGTGAGCTGCGCGCTCCCCTCCAGGTTCTAGAAAGGATGGCATTCTCAGGTCCTGCCGCTTCCCTCCGGTCCCTCGGGTCACTGTCCCCGCACCGGCGGGGTTCTGGCACAAGTGGGCTGGTGGGAACACAAGACTCAAAGCAAAGCCTTCGAGGACGCAGCCTTGCCACGCCCCGAGTAAAACAGCCGGGGGTTGAGAGAAGCAGCATTTAAGGGGGAAGCAGCGCCGGCGCCCCAGCGTGGGCCCGGCTGTGCACGTGGTGACGGAGCCAGTCCGCAGCCCCGGCCCCTCCCCTCCACCGCGGCAGGCGCGTCTGTCTGCGGGAGGCGCTTCCACTCTGACCGCTGCTCTCAAAGGAGCTGATTGGGTGTTTCCAGTGACGGTCTCAGAGTCCAGAACAGAGGTGGTTCCAGAGTATTAGCCGTCTCGCCTGCTGCAGCAGGACTGGGGGGGGAGCTCCCCGAGTCGGTGGCGTGGGCTGGGGGGACAGGCACTCCCTGCCCTGCACTCCAGGCCCCCGGGCCTGGCACCTGGCACAGTTGACACAGACCAGGGTCAGCCTGGGGAATTCTGGCCCTGTCTTCTGAGAGTCAAATCTGCTTTTCCATAGGAAGGGTTCGCTTTCTGCTGTGGATTCTGGGAGCGACTGGGAGGAAGTTCGCCTGGTCAGGAGGAGGATGAGACGGCAGCCCTGGCTGGGTGCTCAGTTGGTGGGAGTGTTGTCCCGATACGCCAAGGTTGCGGGTTTGATCCCCGGTCAGGGCACATCTGAGAACCGACCACTGAGTGCACGAACAGCAAACTGATGCTTCCCTCCCTCCCTCCCTCCCTCCCTCCCTCTCTCTAACGTCAATGAATATAAAGTAGTAATGACCAGGGAGACGGCCGTCGTTGAGGGCAGGGATTGGGGCTGTGTCATGGGCCAGCAGCTTTGTGGTACAAACCAGGGAGGCTTGGGGTTCGTCTGGGCTCCGCCCACAATGGACGGTGGCCCCATGTGAGTGCCCTCTGCTGGGCACAGGCTGGTGGGGTGCGCTGCCTCTGCGGGAGGGGGTTCGCACTGACGCCGCCCTGGCTTGGGGCCCGGAGGCCGGAACCTCGGTCAGGAGGGCAGGGCGTTTGACCCACCCGGGCGTCCTGTGACTGGGAGGACGAAACTGTCTCAGTGACAGTGTCACGTGGTGGCAGTGACAGTCTCCACTGAAGCAAAACGCGTCCTCTGTGGGGTCTTGTCACAGAACAGGACGTGTTCGCACAGAGGCTTGGAAAACCACTCCCTCCCGTGTCCCCCCACCCCTGCCTGGCACCCCCCCCCCCGCCCCCGCCTCCCCCAGCTCGGAAGGCGAGAGCGCTGTCCCTCCTGGGGCCTGGGTGTCTGAAGCAGGGTGTCCCTGCCCACCCTCCGGCCTTCCGGCTCTGCCTCACTGTTCCGAGTTTTCTCTGGAGGTGGGGGGGTCCGCTGTCCTTACAAGGTGGGTCAGTGAACGTGGGCCGGGAACCCGCCTGGAGTCACCGCAGAAATCCCCAGGACCCTGTGGTGGCAGCGCCAGAGGGCTGGGAAAGGGGCCCGTGCAGGGACGCAGACGGCCGGGTCACTTGTTTTCCCATAAAAGCCATACCGGGTGGCCGCCCGCACGCCACCCTAGGGTGCCCATGGTGTGTGACTCGAGGTGGGTTTTGGCGGGGCGCTCCGCCTCGACTCTTGGGGTGTTTGTGCTCTTTCTGAAAGCAACATTGTCTGCTTTTCACGCTATAGGAAGCAAACGTTTCTCAGTGTAGCATTTTCTCCAGAAACTCTTTAAATAGCATATCTGGCTGCCCCAGAAAACACCTAAACCCGGCGGGCAGTTCTGGAGTATTTTCAGGCCTCAGGCCCGAGCTGCTCAGCAAAGGTCAGGCAAGTCGCAGTGCGGCCACTAGGTGGCAGTGTGGTCACAGCCAGAGCCGCCCTGCCTGGGGAAATGGAAGATCAGGTGCCACATCCATTTTAATTTGAAAGATACAGTGAATTGCGCTAGGCAGAGAGGGGCTGCGGTGGGAAACTGGAAGCCCGTGGCAGGAGCGCGGTCGGCTGCGGACACAGCACAGCCCAAAGTTCTCATCCCTCCAGCTGCTCCGTGAGTGCGCACCTTAGAGAAAATACACCTGGATGGTGGTGTTTCCTTAAAGGGGCGGACAACACCGAGCCCTTAGAGAGGATGGGGGGGCTGCTCACGGGAGGCCGGGGTCTTGGCGTCACCCTGCAGAGGTTCCGGGGAGCAGCGGCACCTGCTGCCCGTTCTGCACGCCCTCGAGCAACACAGCCATGCCCGGCTGTGTTTCCAGAAGGTAGTTTGGTGGGATTTGTTTATTTTTTTTTTTTTACAGCTGAAAAAATAAGTTGAGGAATTTAGGTCTAAAAAAAAATGAATAGCTACAGGTAACCGCAAAAGATATTATTGGCAGATGCAGCAAAAAATATATTTCCCCAGAAAATTGGATTTTGCACATAAAACTTGGTAATACTAATAAAGACAGGTCATTATCAGCTTTAAGCCAAATAAGCAAGCTCAGAGAGGCACCGTCAGGGAGGCTGGTGGTGGTTTCTTAATTTTTTTTTTGGCGACGTGTAAATCAGCTTTAGCTGGCGTGCGCACCTGGGATTGGCTCGACCACCCCGGCCCTTCCGACGGCAGGCGGAGCGGCTCCTAGGAGCCGGTAATTTACGGTCCGCCGGCGAGGTGTGTTTATGTAGAAGCTGTGCAGCGGTGTGGCTAATGAGAAAGATCAGAAATTTACAGCCCTCCGTGATTGATAGGATTACTGCCGCAGCATTAATTGAAATCCGAGGCATCGCAGCTGTGTGGGCTTGTGTGGCGGGGAGGGGGGGAATCACTTGAAGTACACGGGAACTTTCAGATTCGCTCCCGAGCGGCCGAAGGGCCCTGTCCCCGCTGGCAGTCCGGTCGGCGGCAGAAACAGCCGCCCCTTGCCGCCGCGGCGCAGGTAATTACCCGCAGATAATTCCGGCATTTGCTCTGTAACCTCCTCGTGGGAGGCGGTTGCACGTGTGGGGGGAAGAAATTAAATACTGTGGCGTTTTTAAAATGGCTTTAAAATTTCAGGTGTATAATAATAAAATTCTCTATGGCTACTCTTTGCTAAATATCCTCCAGACTATTTAAGACATTCGGGGGGGAAAAGACTAATAATGGTGGAGGCAAGCCTGTGATATCATTCATTTTCTCGAAATTTCCACTGGTTGTATTTAACCTGGGCACGTCTGCAGTCATCTCCGGGACCTTTCCCTGCCCGTCATCTTTAAATGCACCATTCTCGTCGAAGCCCAGCCTTGTGAAAATGTCTACATTTTCCCATTAAGTGCTTAAAAAGTAATAAAACTACAGCCATTAGACTTCACTCATCAGAGCTGTATCAGGAGAAATATTCTTCGGCGCAATAAATCTGACCGAGGGTCCGACACGCACGTCCCCGGATTCATTCCCTGGAAATGGACGTTTGAAGGTAAATTGCTTAAGTAGGGCCGTTTAAATTTTTAATACAATCTTATTGTAACTGTTAGCAAATGATTAAAGTGCAAAGGGGACTTATATGTTTTGTAAGATTTATAATAAATGCTCTGTGATGCCTCTGCTGGGCTGAGTTATGGATGTGATGGCAGTCTGGCGTGTAGAAAGGGCCGGAGGGGCGCCCCAGAGACTGAGTCGCGTCCCCCGAGCACAGGTGCCTTTTCAGGGGACACCTGTTCCTTCCTGCATCACCGTCTTTCATGGCCTAGAGGCGTCCACAGGCGTGGGAGTGTCCCCTGCTGCCCCGCGCCGCCACACGGCCAGCTGAAGCTGCCGTGAGGAACACACAGGCTGAAATCCCCGCTCCCCTCGCCCGTTTGCTTTGGGGGCGGCAGGTCCTCCCACGGTGCCGTTTTCCTGAGGGGAGGCGTTCCCGGCAGCTGGGACTCTCCGCTTCCTCTGGAGCATGCCCTCTGACCTCTGCTGTTCGGCGTGGCTGGCCCTGGGTTTGTGGTCGGGACCTGCGACCAAGGGGCAGGACCAGCTCCTCCTGGAGGCCTGGGACGGCGTTGGCGGGGCGCCCTCCCGGGCAGCAGCTCAGCTGCAGGCTCAGAGCTGGACCGCTGTCTTCTGTTTTGGGGACACCGTCTCAAAAAGGCCGTTGTGGGGCAGGTTGTGTAACACGTTGGACAGGTGGCCGCAGCCCCCGGGCAGGCTTGGCTTACAGCCTTGGCGTTCTCGTGTTCACAGATCTGTCTTTTCACAAATCAGAGGTAAGACCCCCCCCCCCCTTCCCCCACCGCCGCCGCCAGCAGAACACCGGGACTCGCTGCATTTTAACGCTCGCTGTTCCGCGGCGGCCGGAGCCCGAGCTGCAGTGTCTCCGAGGTCTGGCTGTGCACCGTCCTCCCCCTCGCCTTTTTGTGTGTCTGCTCACCAGAAGACGAATGTGTTGTGAAGACAAAGGCAACACCTTTGCCATCTTTGCTCTTTCCTATTATTTTTTCTTTTGGAGGAAGGACATAAATACCCCGGTTTTCCGAACCCTCTCCGGCGTCATTCAGCTTCTTGCGTTTCCTGGGCCGCGACTGGTCTTTTCCTGGGGAGTCTCACCCCCCCCCCCCCCCCCCGCCCCAGCACCCATTTCCCCTGCCTGTGCTGAGAACGAGGGTCCCTTTCGCATTACCTTCTGCTTCCTGACGTAGATCCCAATGGCCTGGGCCATTAACCAGCACGACCCCGAGCTCCTGTCTGCCCACAGTGGGTCCCCCCCACCCCCAACGCCTCGGGCGTTTCCAGAGGCCCGACTGGGGAAGCTGGTACGGGGACTGCCAGTAGATGCAAAGCGACGGGAGAACTGCAGGCCCCTCCCATGTCCCGCTCCCCGAAAACATCTGCTTTCTTTGAAGGGCTTGATGGAAGTCCCGTCGCTTCCTTCTCGCCCTCTAAGTCTCCCCGTTGAGTGGCGCTGAGGGGCAGCATCGCTTCGCACAGGTCTGGCGCCGAGAGAGCCCCGGGCGTGTGCGGCGAGGTGCCCTCCGCTCCCGCTGGGGAGCAGGTGAGAGTCCCCTTCGCGGGGACGGCGGAGGGAGACGCTGTGCCGCGGCCCCGCCCCATACAGCGCGCATGCGTGCGTGCGCAAGCATTTCGTGCTTAAACGGTTGGGGTGCGCGCGGTAACCTCCGTGACCGGCTGCGGGGGGTGGGCTGGGGCGTGCGAGTCCAGCCTGCGGTTCTGTGACGTGTTTCCGAAGCGTCCGCCGGTGTGTTTTAGTTTTCGCTCCTTTTTTCCTCTGCGGGTCGGAACCACGCTGCCGCCGAGGACAGCGCCCCTCGGTGGTGTGTTCGCCCCGTGCACCTTCCTGGGCGGGCGGGGGGCGGGGGGGCGGTTACAGCGAGACCTTCCGGGTGAGGACGAGGGGCTTCGGAGCTTCCTTCCGTCCACGGCCGGCGCGTGCGCTCCGGGGCAAATGCAACTGGAAGGCGGTTTGACCTTGTAAGCACAGGGCCCCTCCCCGTGTTCCGGGGACCGGGGAAGTCGGTGGCGGCGGGGTGGGGGCCGCCGTCTCCTGCTCCCGGGACCTGCCAGCAGGGCAGTGAGAGGCCCAGTGGGCTCACCGGGGGAGGCAGCGGCTCTGCCGCGTCCCTGGCTGTGCCTCGCTGCGCCAGTGACGGAGTGAGTGTGAAACACGTCGTCGGGGTTGTGCCTACGAAACGTGGCGCCGAGTGCAAGCAGGCCCGCCTGCGAGAGCCCGAGGGGACGATCGATCGCCCGTGTGGAGGGCCTCGGCCGGCCGGCAGAGCTGACCCGAGAGGGGGCGAGCGGGGCGGAGTGCCGGGGCGGGCGCGGCACTCCCCGGGCAGGTGGGCGTGCTCTGAACCTTCACGGTGACGTGGCTTACGTGGCCTTTGTCGAAACTCACAGAAGGTGCCACAGAGATTTTGGCGTGTGACGGTTCGGGTGTTTATGCTCAAGAAGGGAACCTCGAACGGTCAACGAATGAGAATTGAGCCCATGCCGAGCTGCGTGTGGGGGAGCGAACGGATGTCCACGACAGATTTGAAATGCGACAGGAAATGCTATGACGGGCGGACGGGAGGGTCTGTGACACGGCGAGCGTGACACAGACGAGACCCAGGTGGCCTGGAAAGCCGCGTTCTTTCAGGTCCTTGCAATTTTCATGCACGTGTGAAATTTGCAAGATAGTAACTTAGGAGAAATCAACACAGGTGCTGACCCATTTAACGTGTCACCGTGGGTGTTTCACTGTAAGGTGGGTCGACATAAAAATGCAACGTGATGTGAAGGGCGTTCCCGCCCACAGGTGTGCAGGGCTGCTCTGAGCCCCGGCTGTTCTCCTGGAACGAGCCTCCCCAGAATGGAAGCGCGTGATTGCTCCGGGGATCTCGGTGATTCCGGGAAACCGGAGGTCTCAGACACGGCCAGTCCAGTGTCGTCGCCGCCACTAAATCACAGCAGATTACAGATTCAGAAATCAATCAGTATTCTCTGCTGAAGTCTAATTAACACTTACCCGTTATTAGTCACAAACGTGAAATCTTGATGGGCGATGACTTCAGGTATTCTAAATGTAAATAAAATTAGATTTAGATTCCTTTATTAATTACTCGAGGTGCTGTGAGTAATTACGATGGCAATTGATAAACTTAATTTCTTGTTAAAGGGGAAAAAAACTTACAGGAAGTTTCTCAGCACTGTACACTTAACTCCTTCGTGACCATGACCCACGAAAAAGAATAGTCTGAGCTTCTGTATTAATCATACAGAATGATGTATCGTTTCTTTACTTGGGACCTCAAATTGACATTCCTTAAATGCCCACCGTCGCCGTGACACCTCAGGAGGCACACCTCGCCTGGTGGGGGGAGCGGAGCGCATTGGAAAGGGTGGGCTCGGCTCTGGGGCGAGGGAGCTCGTTAGCGCGCGGTAATTGATGGGAGTGGGTTGGGCGCTCCGCGGGCTCGCCGCACAAAGGCAGCTGAAGACCGAGTGGAAATCCGTTCTGTCATCCCATCCTTCTCCCTAATTGCATCACAATTCCCCGTGCGGCCCAGCCCGTGCGTCACTGTCACTTCCGTGGAGGGCTCTCCTGCCGGGGCCACTGTGGCCAGCTCCTGGCTAGCAGGCCCGGGAGGAGTGATCGTCTCGGGTCCCAGCCGAGCCAGCGCCCGCCTCCCCCGCTTTAAGAAGAGAACGCCGGTTTTGTTTTGTTTTGTTTTGTTCCACCGGAGACTGTCGTAAGGATAATTATTTTTGGAAATAAGAAAACAGCCTCAGTGGGGGGGTAAGTCCGTTTTTCTCAAAAGGTGCAAAGTGTCTGGAAGGGACCAGGCTTCTGACAGCGGGGGCTGGGCCTTTCTGAACCCCGTGCTTCTGGGAGCGCGCACACCCCCGATGGGGAGCCAGTTGGACCTGATGCGGACCTGATGGCTGAGCCCGTATTAATCAAATTGTATCCGTTTTTACAGAGAAAACCACTCATTGCACTCGGCTGTGTTTGCCCGAGGCTCCTGCTTTCCAAACCCCGAGTCTGGCCCGGCCTCTCACTTTGGACCCTTCCCATCGTCCATCTGCAGATGTTTGTCTCTCCCTAGATTCTTGTGCGGTGTCTTTGGCGTGGACGGGTTCCCCCGATCGGTTCTGTGTGCCGCTCGTTTCCCGGTGGCCTCTCTTCTCTGGTCACGTCCTAACCTCCGCGGGGCAGCCCCTGCTCGGTCAGTCCCGTCTTTGCAGACGGCTTCCCTCGGGTGCCACTGTGCACATTGGTGCTTCTCCTGGGTCTTCACTCAGTAACGGTGTCGGCGTCTTTCGTGACCCGTCACTGGCCCTTTTAAGACCACCGTGCACCTAACAGGGAAGTCCTGGGCCTCCCAGGTGCGGAGAGATGGCGGGGCCCCAAGTGTAGACCGCACCATCCCAGAGCACCCCCCTCCGGGGGCTGGGGGCGGGTGTCAGAGACACTTCTGCTCCGGAACCGCCAGCCTGCGCTCCAAGACGGCTTGACGAGTGGAGAAGTGACAGGTTCGTTTTTCCCCTCTTTGTCTAAGCCGTTCATCTTTCGGCTGCTCGCCTGCCATCTGAGTCGTGCTGCCCGTTTACTGGGGGACGCGCAGCCTCGTCTGGGAAGGTGCTGATTTGCATCCGACGTGAGCGTGAGAGGCAGGCAGTTCATGGCCCCTGGGCCTCTCAGATGGGTCTGCCCGGGGTCCCGTCTCGGCTTTGGGGGGTTCCCCGGCCCGTCGGAGTCCACGTCCGTGTCGACCTGGCTCTCCAGGTGAGGATGTCCCTGCGCCCCAGTCTGGAGTGCATCGTTCCAGGAGGGACTGAAGTGGGTGCTTCCTGCTCACCTGTCCGTGTCTCCTGTCGCCCTAAACCGCGTCCCAGCTGCACTTTGTCTCTGCCGCCTCTAGTTACCGGTTGTTGGCTCCTCCAGGTGGGACCGCAGTGGCGCGGGCGGGTGGGCCTGCGTGGGCTGGGGCTCAGCCTTGCAGGCTGGAAAGAGCAGCGGCGTCCCCCTCGGAGCCAGTGGGGTCCTGATGGACAAGCCCGTGCATCCCCGAGGTCTGAGTGACCAGCTGGCGTCCTGGCCCTCTGCCAGGGTGACACCCATCTGGGATGCCCACCTGCTCCCGCCACTGGGATCTCACGTTGATGATGCTCAGAGGTCCGCTGCCTGGGCCCCGTGGCCTTCCAGCAGACCCCGCATTCCGTGCTGGCTGGTGGTTCACAGCTGAGCTCGTGGGGGCAGCAGAGGGCACACAGGCCCCTGCTCCCGCCTACCCACCTGCAGCCCCCTGCCCAGGTCCCCGTGGGAGCCTCCCCGCCCACAGCCCACGCTGACCTTGGCCCGCCCCCGGGCAGGCTGTGTGCATTTGGGGCCCCCTAGTCAACGCTCCCGAGTTTTTCCTGCTCTGACTGGCTCTCCAGCATGTGCGACAGTCGTGGTTTCTCGTGTCTCCCGCTCCTATGAGACGGTCCCTGCTCTGTTTCCACCATAAGCACACGCCTCTCTCCAGGGGCCTGTTAGGACTCGCCTGCTCGTCGCCTAGCTACACCTGCGAGGCAGCAGCCGTGCCCGGGGGAGGTGCAGAGTGGAGGCTGGGGGGTCCTCAGCCAAGGTGGGCACTGCCCCCGAGACCTCAGCCAGGAAGACCCTGGAGGACAGAGGGACGTCTGTCCCACAGGGTGCTCTGACAGGGCGGCCAGGGTGGGAGGGGGTGGCGTGCACAGCCTTCCGGCCCCTCAGCCGGTGTCTCCTGGTGGTGGGTCCGCACTCTGGCCCCCGTGGTCCCACCCCCTGCAGGACCGGCGGGCACATGCCCCTGCTCCGTGCTGTGGAGGAAGAGTAAAGAGTGAGGGAGGGAGGCCACAGCCCAGTGAAGATGCCTCCCCCCACCCACGCGTGGATGGAAAACAGCAACCCCCCCCCCCCCAACCTCCACCACCCGCAGTGAACAGAGCCCGGGCAGACGTGTGGCCTGAGCTCGAACGTTCTGGGACCCTCCCCAGTCATTGTCATCGGAGCTGCCCCCTCTGGGTCACGTGTGCCTGCTGACCTCACCCTTGCCCGAGGTATGGTTGGAGGGGAGGCAGGGCTGTCATGGGCACGGCCGGTGCCTCCTTGCCCCCCACCCCCTTGGCCCCTCCTGAGGCCCCCTGGCACGAGTGTGCACTGGGGTGGGGCTCATCGGGGTCTCCAGCCCGTGGGGGCAGGTGCCCCACCTCTCTGGGCAGTCCCCGAACAGAGATGCCCGATGCCAGGTACGACCCTGTCCTTTCTAACCCTGTGGTCCTAAGGTCCAGGGACACACAGTCGTCCTTCAGGCCGGGGTCAGACCTGAGTGAAGAAGCCTGCGAGCGTGGTGATGGCCTGGAGCAGTGGGAGGTTTCCGGTGGGCCGCACTGGGAGAGGACAGCCAGCAGCCTACGGGGAAGGAGGGTGGATGCGGCCAGGTCCTGGCCGAGGGGGCTGGAGCCAGGCATGGTGGCGAGTGCAAGGCTGAGGAAGACCGGGCAGCGTGTGAGTGCGTGAGTGCACGTGTGTGCACGTGTGTGCGCCAGCAGGGAGCAGCAGCTGAAGGTCCCTGGGACGTCAGGACCAGCTGTGCCCTGGGCATCCTGTCTGCATGTGGGGCAGTCCCGGGGGGCTGCAGGCAGTGCCAGGTGGGGCACCCCCTTTTCCTCCTCGAGGAGAAGCGCTGGCCAGAGCAGCGTGGGGCCCGCAGCCTGGCCGCACGGGCTGAAGGACGCTGGGCAGCGTGCTGCTGGGTGAGCGGGAGCCTCACCCTGGGAGCGTGTTCTCGGGCCCGTGGGCCTTGCACATGAGGGCCTGGAGCCCGTGCAAGTGGCCCGAGTCACGGTTCCCGCTGCCCGCCCGGAGCCTGGGTGTCCGGGCGACTGGGGCTCAGACCCCTGCAGTGGCAGCCGCACTGGGGCCCTGTGTCGGGGGACGTCTGTGCTGTGAGGTGCATTTCCTACAGGCGATTTGATGTCGGTGTTGCCATGGGTAACGACTTCGTAGCAGGCTCGAGCGCATACCTGAAAAACGTCGAAGAGACCGAGTTCACGTCGGCGTGTTTCTTCTTCTCCTCAATTGTGCGCTGTTTGGCCTGCCCCGCGTGCGGAAGGGGCGTCCAGCAGCCCTGGGCACGGTGGACACGTCCCCTCGCTCTCGGCGTCTCAAATTAATGTCAGCAGCCATGACTTTGCTGCGTCCTGAAGGTAACTGTTTATTACACTCGGCATTTAAATCCCCGATTAATAGGAGCAATTAAACAATAGCTTCATTTCCAGCAAATTAACAGCCCTAATAGGTAATTGCGACATAAATGAAGATAAATTTGTTTTAATACAACGAGATGGAAAGAATACAGACAAGAACTGAATCGCAGATGAAGAGCTCAGGCCTCACTGCTCGGTGGAGAACCTGAACGCTTCACTAGCAGAAACGAGAGGGGGTCGGGGCTTTTCGCCACAGCCTGTCCTGGGCCTGCGTTGTTTTTCTTTCTGCCAGGGCAGAGTTGTGGTGGTTTGTGTTTTGTGGCCTGGTCTGTGGAAAGTGAGTCATGAAGGACCCCCGCCCCCGCCGAGCCCTATCTCCATCTCCGGAGCGCCTGCTTGGGCACAGGGGCCCGGGCGGCGGGGCCCTGGCCGGAGCGGCTCCCAGGCGGGCTTTGCTGTCGAGGACCCGAAGGGCAGCAACGCCCGGAAGCGAGCTCCCTCACCCCCCCGCCAGCCCATCCCATGGGGGTGCCTTTGCTTCCTTGGGAGTCGCAGTTAAATCAGAAACCGTCCCGGGGGCTCACAGTGGGCTTTGTCGGAACGTGGGCATGTCGTGGTCACACCTGTCGATGGTGGAACGGCAAGCGTGGCGGCCGTGCGAAGGAGGGCATGTGCAGGGACCAGCGGGCTTCCATGGGGACGGGTCCCAGCTTCCCCCTCGGGTCCCTGTGCCGCGTGACCGTCTGACCTGCGCCAGAGACGGGGTCCAGGTGTCTTTCTAGGCGGCGGGCACCCTCGGGTCCCAGGACCCGAGCCTGGGCGAAAGGGCCACGTGTGCCCTGAAAGGCTCTGACTGGGGCTCTGACAAAGCGACACCCGGAGCCCCTGTCGGCTCAGAGGAGCTCTCCAGGCGGCTTCCTCTCACCAGGAGTCAGCCCCGGGGCCTGTGCCCCGCGAGGAGGGCGGGGCGGGGCAGAGCCACAGCCGGTCGGTGAGGGGCAGGAGCCTCCAGACACAGCCCCTGTGCGCCCCTCACTGGGGGAGCCGCCTGAGTCCAGGGGCCGCGGCTCTGTCCCCACCTGTCCCCACTGTCCTTCCTCCGGTGTCCCGGTGGAGATGGCCTGCATCGGTCAGACGACACGAGGTGTCCCTCCAGAGCCCGGGGCCTGTCACAGGTCCTGAGACAGTTGTGTGGGCCTGCTGCCGCCTCAAGGGTCAAGTCCCCTTGTCAGCGTCCTTTGCACCCGAGGTCCCTGAAGAGTGTTCCCAGCTCCCCGGCTCTAGAACTCCCCCCCCCACCCCCTGTGTGTTCCTGCCCGTCCTCTTTGCTGCCCAGTCCTCGTTCACTGACCCGGTGGGGACACGTGGGCCCAGGAGGGCGGAGGAAGTGTGGTGAGTGGCATTCCCAGGGGACCGGAGGTCTCGGCACGGGAGCCGACGGTGTTTCCGGACTGTGTTTCCCAACCGCATCCCCATTCGGCAGGGTCTGCGGTGGCGCGTGTGTGCCGGGGTCCCTGCGTGTGGGGGCCTGGGGGTCACTAATTGTCATTAAGCTTCAAACCACCCAAGGGGCCTTCAAGAGCGCACCCCCACCTTTCCATGTCATGGGTGTTCTGGCAGAGCTTCCTCTGCCCTTAAAACAGAGGGGTCCCGGAGCAGACGGGGGAGGGGCGCAGGGTGTGCCCCCCCCCTCCCCCCCCACAGAGCGCGCGCCCTGGGACACTCACTCACTCAGAGATTTCCACGCCGAGGGAAATTCCACTTCAGGTTTCTCTTCGTTCCTGAGTCACAAGTTGAGACCTACATAGATAATTTGGTAATTAATTTCTTCTTAATTAATAAGATAGTTTAATGATCACTCGACTGTAATTTAAAACTGAGTGGAGACGTTAGGGGCTCTTTTATTTGTTGCTGGAAGATTTACAACCCCCGGTGGTGCTGGTTATTGATGGGCGGTCTCCGGTGAGCCCGACCCCCCCCCCCACCTCCAGGGGCCTCTGGGTGGAAGGTGCGGGCCGCGCTGCCTTTGGGTGACAGCACAGTCGGGATGGAGCCCGCTGTGCCCCCAGCCCCCACGTGGTCCCCCTGCAGTGTTTTTGAGGGGTCACAGCAGAGTCTCGAGCCGGCCGGGTTTTGTAAGCGTGTGTGCGATACCATTTCAAATACTTGGTTAGAGTCATTACCGCTCACACTTCAGTTCCGCACTTCCTGTGGAGCTGGTGCGGAGCGGGGGTGCGCCCCGCCCCGCCCCGCCCCGCCCCGCCCGCCCCGCCCGCGGTGCACACAGCCTTTCTCCGCAGCCAAACTAGCACCCTGTCCCTCCGGATCGGCTTCCCTTACCCCAGGGCTCCATTTGGTGCTTAGCTGTGTGTCTCTTCAGTAAAATCTGTGTGCTTCCTCAAGGACCCCCCACCCACAGCTACACCCCCGCCTTCCTTCCCCTGCCCCGACCAGGCGCCTGCCCCAGTGTAGCCCGGGGGGTTCCCGGGATGCCCCCGAGAGCCCCACGCAGCCCCTGCAGGCCCCGGCACGCACGTGGCAGTGGTGGAGGCTGTGAGAAGCAGGTCATCACAAAGCCTTCTGGTCATTTAAATCTCCTCGGGGCTCCAGTGGAGGTGGGCAGGGGGATAAGGGGGATAAGGGGGATAAGGGGGCTGGCCCGTTGGGGCCCTGGGGACCTGCCTGCGTGGGAGAAGGCTGGGCTGCAGGGCCAGAGTGCAGGACGAGTGAGGACCAGGCCGGGGCCACGCCTCAGGGCGCTGCAGCGGTGGCCCCATGGCCCTGTGTCTGGGCGGGCACTGGGGCTGCTGCTGGGGGTGGCGAGGGGTTTGCCTCTGGGGTGGGAGCTCGGTGGGGTGAAGACCAGGTTGTGCCCTCCTGCCTTGCCCCCTCCTGCGTCTGCCAGGCTCACGGGGGGTGGGGGCCCCTGCGGAAGTTCTTGTGAATCGATTAATCCGAGTCAATCACTCGGTCCACAGAGGACACTGTGCTGATTAAACACACTAACATATATCGGACCGTGCCAAAAATGTCGTGATCATTAATGAGATTAAAAAGCGTGATTTGTGCCTAATTTTGGATGCAGTGGTGCCAGCTGGTGCCACGCAGGCGGCATCTCTGAGGCGGCCCTGGTCCAGAGCAGGAGGCCAGGCCCCGTGCACACGGCCCTGGGTCCCGTTTGGGGCCCGTCACCCAACGTTTGCTCAGCAGTTTCTGCATGCCGGGCTGGGGGGTGAGACTGGGGTCTCGTCCCTTTGACACGAGAGGCCCTGGCTCTCCGTGGGTGTGTGCCCGTGTTCGCATGCATGTTCGCACACGTAGTAGTGCTCAGTCAAGTGTGGGTGACCCCTGGCGCTGGCCCCTTTAGCGCCTGCATTTGGGGTGTGGGGCCTTCCCAGGGCGTCAGGGTGGCTAGAAGGGGAAGGTTCCCAGGACAGGTAGGGCGGGGTGGGGGCACTGGGAGGCGTGTCCCGGGGGCCGGCAGCCATGGGGCCTCGCGTCTGGTTGGACGTGGGCCCTGAGACTGGGGTCTGAAGGCGCCCTCGTCCTCCTGGGGGTCGGAACCAGCGAAGACAAAGACCAAAGACTAGGCCCGGGGTGGTCGCACCTTTGCTTACTGACGGTGGCACCTTCCTGGAAAGCGAGGCCTGTCGGGCGCCCCTGGTGGACACCGGGGTCAGGCAGACCTGCTGCTGGGCTCCGGCTGCGCAGCGCCCGCTGTCCTGAGCTCAGGGCACATGGACCCCTGGAGGGAAGGCCCTGAGGAGGGACAGGCCACTCGCTCATCGTGCTCCTCAGTCAGGTGTCACTTCTCCCGCGCACAGGAGGCCCGAGCTGGGCCTGGGAGGGCCAGGGCTGTGAGGGCCTGCCTGCGTGGAGGGGAGGAGCGGGTGTGAGAGCCCACCTGGCTGAGGAGTCGCAGCCGGGCGTCTGCGTGGCAGGGGCTGTGCCTCGGAAAGGGTCACGCGCAGCGGGCTGCGGCTTCGAGGGCTGTTTCCAGAAGCAGCTGTGGGACAGCGAGGCCCGGGCAGTGGTCGTGCAGGCGAACTTGAGAGGCGCCCTGGTGGTGGGGTGTCTGCTCTGTTATGGTCTCCTCTCCCAGGGTGTGTGTGTGTGGGCGGGGGGGGGGGGAGACATACGGCAGAGGGGTGGTTGGAAAACCCGGAGAAGCGGGTTGGGAGGTGGGGGCTGAGGCCCAGGCGGGGCTGTGTGGACGCGGAGGCCCCTGTCCATTTGGGGAGCCGTGAGCGGTGCCTGGAGACGGGGTTCTAGAACACAGGGGGTTGGGCTGTCCCTACCGTGGAACCGTTGGAACCGTTGGTGTCGGGGTGGGGAGCGCCCCCGGGGAGCGCATGGAGCCCGAGGAGGGTCCGGGGAGGCAGCCCGGGGGCCCCCTCATGGAGCAGCTCCGGGCCGGGAAGGAAATGGGGCCCCCGAGTCATGGAAGGAGGGGCACGCGGGATCTGAGGGAACCAGCAGGGAGGCCCAGTGTGGCCCAGGGCTCAGGTGAGACTCGGCCTCCAGGCGGCGACCCATGGCCATGGCCAAGGCAGGCTCTGCCCCAGGAGGGGCTGCGGCCGTCGGGGGTACAGGGGCGGGGGCGACAGGGACACGGTCCAGCTGCTTTCGAGAAGGCTGATGGTGGAATGGAGTTGGAACGGGCTGAACCCCTCTTGGGGACCGGCCCCCAGGCGGGGCCTCCTCCCACTCACCCGTGTGGTGTCTTCGGGTGACGCTGGCAGGGACGGTGCCAGGAGCTGTGGAGCCAGGCCGAGTCTGAGGCCTCGCACCGCTCGGTGAGGGGCGCCGGTCACCACGGACTCGACAGGAACTCGGAAACCTGGGGGACAGCAGATGTGTGACCCACCCTTCTGGGGGTTTGCGTTCCTAAGTGAACTTCAAACCCAGAGGGAAAGTGTATACAGGAAAGGAGGCGCTAAAGTTGGTCTCGAAGTCGCCACCCAGGTCGGGGGGCCCTGGCCGCTGGCGCTTGCCCGCTGGCTCTGAGGTGTGTGCAGCGCAGTTGCCGACACGACTGCAGGGGGTAATGAAAGGGCGCCTGTTGAGTGGAGCGTCACCGGGTGGAGTTCACGGTTGAGGGGGGACTGACCGGGGCGCGTCACTGAGCATCGGAGTGGGAGCGTCGGGGGCTGGAGACGTCGGCGAGTCCGGTAACCAACGGCGACCGTCTGCAGCCGGCGCTGCTGACACTGTGTCACCCCGCGGCGTCCCTCGCGTGGTGGCCTCACAGGACGGTGAGGCACCAACGCCGAGAAAACACCCCTTCTCCGCGACCGGGGTGTCCCGGTCTCCTCAGAAACCTCAGGGGTCTGTCCGTGTTCCTGTAGACGCGCTCATTCCCTCACGCGTGTTTGTGTGGGACACGGAACCTGCTCGTCTGTCCGCGATCCAACGGAGACAGAGCTCCTGACCGTGAGAGTTGCCGGCCAGTTCGGTCCGGGGTGATACTCGTTTTCAGTCCGGTAGCGTTTGATGTTCTGAACGTCCTGAGTCGGTAGTGATTCCAGTTAGGAGAGAGCGCCCGCCCCCCCCCCCCCCCCCCCGCATTTCCCCGCCTCGTTCCGGGGGCGGGGCTTGCCCACCGGCACAGCCCGTCTCACCTCCTCTCCTGTCTCCGGAGTGCACCCCAACCTCTGGGAGGGCACGGGAGGGGTGGGCCGCGGCAGGACCTCGGAGGGCAGGGGTCGCTCAGCTCTGGTGCCCCCACACAGCCCATTAGACAAGACTTCGTGCGGCACTGGCCACGTGGCCGGCCCCACCGGGGGGGCTCCGAGCGGCGCAGCGGTGGCTGTCTGCGGGATCCCGTGGGTCTTCGTCGTCCGTGGAGCAGGTGCCAGACCTGACCCGGCAGTCGCTCCATTCTCTGCTGGCCCCCTTCCTCGTTGTCATCCTCCTCCTGTCCCGCGTCCGGGTGCCTTCAGCTAGGTTCTCCCTGCCCCTGGGGGTCACCCCGAGGCCTGCAGCAGCCCAGCTCAGGACAGCGTGGCTGCTGGTCACTCTTCTTCCAGCTGGGCGGGGCCTGACAGGTGGGGGGGAGCAGAACCCACGTGAGCGCAGGTGAAAACGCCCCTGGTCACCAGAAGTGTGACCTTCTCTGTCACCAGAAGTCCCGCCGGTGCCCGGTCACAGGTGCAGTGCAGCACAAACAGGCGGGCCCCATAGGGGTTCAGTCCCTGCCCAGCAGCTCAGGCTTCGTGCGACCCCGTCCGACCGACAGGTCCCCTGCCCCAGGGGGGGCTCGGGGGCAGATGCGCCCTCACTACTCGGGAAGTTGCTCTTCCCGGCCTCCCGGCAGGAAGGACAGAACCTTCTTTCGACTCATTTTAGAAAGTTTCTCCCTTCTCTTCACAAAGAAACCACTCACAGGAGCATCTACAGAGCCCCACGGACAGCCCGGCCCTGGCTGGCTTGCACCTCTGTGCCGCCTCGGTGCGCCTCAGCACCCAAGTGGTCCTGGCCACCCGCCCCAGTGAGGCGCGCATGCGCCCTCTGCCCCCCCCCCCCCCCCCGAGAAGCGCACTGGCAGTCACCCACAGGGTCGGGAGTCCGACTTAATCCCCTGCCGGTCTTCGGGAGGCCAGCGCGCCCGCACGGCACACGCCTCGCAGCTGCGGCGATCTGACCCTGGATCCTGTTTCTGAGCGCGCACAACGATTTATAAAACACTCTAGCCCACGTCCTCAAAGGCCCCAGATCGATACGCCAATGGTTTTGAAATGACAGAGTGCCGCGCGGTTCCTCTGTAATTTAAACGTGATTAGCTGATGAAGGCTCTGGTCAATAATACGCCGCGGGAAGATAAATTAATTGATATCACCCTCTCAGGATGGTCGGAGACCCACTGGAGGCGGGCCGTCCCTAGTGAAGCGGCCGCCTGGTCTCGGGGGCCATTCTTCACCGGGCGCGTTCTCGCTTTATCACGCACACGCTGCTGTTCCCTCACACGGGAGCCGCGCGCCCCCCCCTCATCAGAGTTGGGGGCGTTCGGAGGAGGCCGGCCGTGGACGCCCTGTGCGCCCCGCCTGTGTCGCAGCCTCTGGGGGGGGGGGGGCGTTCCTCTGTGTGGGCATCGGCAGCAGCAGCGGCAGCCCGGCCAGGCCCAGAGAGTGAATGTCCCTGCGCCGGGCCATGGCTGGTCCCCAGAGCCGCGCACCCGTTCAGTGAAAGCCGCGGCCGCTCTGCTGGGGGGACACCTGCCAGTGCAGGCAGAGCCTCCCGGTCCCGGCTCCTCTCCCATTAAACCCGGGGGCTCCGCCAGCGCACCTGTTCGCCAGGAGGAGCTATGGCGGGTTGCCTTCAGCTTTGTATTGATTGAGATAAACTTCCGACGTGTGGAGCAATATATTTAAATAAAAAGTCTTTGAGGTAATTACACGTCCTTGAACATAGTGCTGTGCGGTGGCTTGTAAAGTTGCGAGTAATTCTGTAGGCTATTCAGAAAATAGATTTTTGATTTTTCAAGGGGGCTTGGTTCCATTACCCTGTCTTGTGTAGGATTATTTTTTTGCTACAAGTAACTGGGGGGAACCGAATTATTAGAGTAATTTCAACAGGCCAGAGGCGCCCGTGTCTGTCTCGGGCCCGGGGTTTCTGAGGCGGCCTGGGCGGGGCTGTGGAGCCAGAGCCCGGCTCCTCCTGTCTCAGGGGCCCCCAAGCCCGGCTTGCACCCACGAGGGGCCTGTGAGGGCCACGGTCCACCTGTGTGCTCTTTAAGGCACACGGCGGAGAAAGAGGGAAGCAGTGGACTGAGGAGAACCCCTGGGCCTGGCCGTCTGCCCCCCCCCCCCCCCCCCCCGGTCATTACCCACTGCTGGAGCTCGTCCGCCTGGCTGCACTGAGCTGGGGTGCGGGGAACAGTGCTGACGGGCTCCGGCTGACGGCACACGTGTGCTGGCAGGCGCGTGCCCAGCCGAGCGTCGGGGACTCTGGTACCACGTGGGGGTCAGGGGCTGCAGGGGCCACCGGGCTCGGTGGCTGGAAACCAGCCTCACGAGGGTTCCTCTGTCTCCCTGCCCACCAGTCGCCCAGAAGATCGTGGCCACGAGGAAGAAGCAGCAGCTGTCCATAGGGCCCTGCAAGTCGCTCCCCAACTCCCCCAGCCACTCGTCTGTCTGCTCCGCGCAGGTGTCCGCTGTGCACATCAGCCAGGTAGGTGGGGCGCCCGAGGGGCTGTGCCACGAGGCACGCTGGGGCCACGGAGCGCGTGCCTGTTCGCGGTGTGGGCGGCCAGCCAGCTGCCAGGTGGATTTCCTTAAGCTCCCAACTTTCTAAAGAACAGCGCATTGGTAATTGGCTCCACACCTGGCTCAGAAACAGCTGAGGCCGAGTGGTTTTTGTGGGGGTCCCGCAAGTCTCCCGTGGGCACGCGGCCCGTGTTGCGAGGCGTGCTGGCCGAGGGAGGGGCAGCGGAGCGTGTGGTCCTTGCTGTCGACTCCCGTCGCCCCGAGTCGGCCCTCCCCCGGCCGCCCACGGAGGGACTGTGGTGGGGGTGGGGGGGGTCCGGAGCTGCTCCCACGTGCATCCAGGGTCAGGCGTGTCCTTCAGTGACAGCCACCACGTCCCTGAGGCCCTGCAGCAGCTACCGTCCCGTAGTGGCGTTCGCTGGCTGACTTACCTGGAAATAAACAAAATCACTGCCACCTGGGAGAGCCCAGCTGATGCCTCTCCAGGACACGGGGCTCATGCTCCTCCCCGCACGTGTGTTGTGATGCGGTTTCAGGGGCAGGTGGTAGCGGGGCGCCTCGTTGGAGGAGGGCACGGGGAGGCCACGGGGAGGCCGCCGGTCCGGGAAGTGGGTGGGCGGCGCCTTTTAAGCGGCGCGCTCACAGCAGCCGCCCGCGGGGCAGCGAGCGGCCACGGCATCTGAGGCTCCTCTGACTGCGGGCCGGCCGCCTTTCGGCGTCGGGCGGCGGCAGAGCCGTGGAGCCAGCCCCTCGTTTTCAGAGGGAAGAGAAGGCCACCCCACGGAACTTTCAAGCCTTTTGCAGTCACGCCACAGGTTTCTTTCTTAAGGCGCCTCTCAGGCCCGCCGACTCCGGGAGGGCCGGCGTGTTCCCGAGCGAAGCCGCGGGTGCCTGGTGCTGGTGCTCGCGGCAGAGCCGGGGACAACAGCCCGGCCTCGGCGGCGCGACCTGCGTGCGCGACCTGCGTGGGGGTGGCCCTCGGCCGCCGCCGCGCGCCCCTGACGGGGCCTCGGTTTCGGGTCCTCGCAGACCAGCAACGGGGGCGGCAGCCTGAGCGACTACTCCTCCTCCGTCCCGTCCACGCCCAGCACCAGCCAGAAGGAGCTGCGCATCGACGCGCCGCCCACGGCCAACACGCCCACGCCCGTCCGCAAGCAGTCCAAGCGCCGCTCCAACCTCTTCACCGTAAGTGGGGCTCCGCCCGGGGGTCGGGGGCGCGTGCAGAGCCCGGGGGAGTCAGCGGGGGTGGGGCGGACTTGCGTGGAAGTCTGGGCACACGAGGGGACTCATAGACTCGGGGAGGGAGCGGGGCGGGAGCGTCTCGGGCCGCAGGGAGTTCTGACCCGTGTGCCAGACGTGGCGAGTGAGGGGTTTGCACCGAGACAGCTGTGACCCTGTGGCGCTCTCGGTCCCCAGCCAGGGCCCTGCCCAGCCCCAGACGTGTGCACCCGGCCTTTCCGGGGGAAGAGCAGCCGGCCCCGCAGCACTCGCCTCGCAGGTGCCGGGCTCGTTGATGGCCAGGCCGCCCACCTGCACCTCTCTTCCGAGCCACCTGTGGGGCGCCTTAAAATGGCCGACCGGCCCTCGGGGCTGAGGCCTAGGAGCTCGAGGCCCAGGTGGGGGTGCTTGGGACGCAGAGGACTGGGGCGTGCTGCCTCCCTGCCCCAGCCCTCGCTGCAGTGGGTGCCACTCGTCGGCCAGAGCCCGAACTCCGCTCCAGGCAGACGCGTGACCCGAGTCACTGGATGAGAGCGGCACAGTGTCCCCCTGGGACCGGGTGGGTGCGTCACGTGTTTGTGCTGTTGAAGCAGCCGTCTTGGGGGGGGGGGCGGCGGCGCTCTGTCCCCAGGAGACATTGGAGACGCCCAGGGCAGTTTGGAGCTGTCGCCGAGTCGGGGCTGGGCAGGGGTGACCAGCTCCACGCCCGCGGGCCCTGTCCAAGTGGGTGACTTCTCTCTCAGTCGGTTACTGCTGAC